>NW_019396205.1:559342-602834 GCF_000591075.1 Eurytemora carolleeae
TTTCAGTATTTATTTTTTTCATTTTTTCCCTACATTACTTAATTATTTGCATTAAAAAGGTTAGAATTATTGCTACTTCGTACACAGAAAAAAAATAAAAAAAAAAATTTAAAAAAATAATATAATTTAATTCCAGCTTTACATAAAACTATTGCAGGAAATCAGTATTGGTTTGGATTACGTAAACCTCCGTGTCAGTTCCTATTCGGAGTATGTCCTTGTCTTCAGCTTTTCGGTAACGTCTCCTACAGCCTCTACAACAACAATAACAACAACGAGCAGGCCAGGAATGAGCCAGATATCGAAATATTTGCAGGTATGTTAACGTCAAGGCCAAGTGATTCGACTAAAGATGTACAATGTACATGCGAATCAGCCTTTTTTTATCTTGTAAAAGATAAAATGCTTATGTTGAATCCAAAATAAGATTTCCCTCTTCTTATACTTATTTTGAATAGGCTACGCATTTTATTTTTTACAAGATGAAAAAGACAATGTCAGCGCTTACATGTTGCTTTTTATGCGGCCATTTTTCTTCCTAATTATAAATCTCAAAATTTTGTGGATTTTTCTGTTGAAATTGATAAATTTCCTAAATTATTTTAAAAAACATTTTTTTCCAGGCTTTTTTCACTTTTAAGCGTCCATAACCCTTCCTGAGGGCCATCAACACCGAAAGGACCTGTTCGGTTTAGTTATTTGACGTTTATTGGATGCAGACAGACTCAACAGACAAACCAAATTTATAAACAGAGTTGGGATTATTACACGCCTAATTTAAAATGTAACATAAATATGAATGAGAACTACTGGGTATATGTACTCAATCCTCATTTTATATAGTGAGACATAATAAACATCGGGCCCCTTGCGTATCCTAACCGCGTTTTAGGGCCATAACATGTCCATTGTTGTCCCAAACCTAGCCCCACTATATAAACTTTTTAAATCTTCAGTCTTAATTAATGTTTGGGCAATCATTTTTACTAAATCACTCAGGAAAATATGCTATATGTATAAATACATTTTGTGGATTTGAGATACTTAACACCAAGTATTTAGTATACTGAAATGGTCCTGGGAGGTGACGTTTATTCCCCTGTGGATAGTCCTGTGCATCTCTCTGGTGGGGGTCCTCTACACCATCATCTTCGCCGGGATCCTCCTTAGGATGCCGGAGGTGAACGCTGACCAGCGCAGATCATCAACAAACTCAGCTCTAGGTTATTATTTTTATTCCCACATCATTTTTGATCATGCATATTGCATAGCTTTAAATTGGGATATTTAGACATAACAGAAAGCACAAAATATTGGCTTTGATAATGATTCTTTAATTACATATTTTGACGTTAAAGCTTAGAGATAATCCAATATTGTATTGGACGCTCAGTACATATTTATCTTGTTGCTTTGTATATTTTAAATAATCAACTCCATCAAAATATTTTTTTAGGGAGATTTAAAACTTTTAAACAAGTTTAATTGTTTAATTCATTTCTAGTTATAACTTCATATTTCATATTTTTATTCAACTATAAAGCACGAGATAATACAAATAAAAAATCACAATTTACTATGTAGTTTTGACCCGCCTAACCAGAGTTGGTTGTTTTGATTGGTTAACTGATTCGGAACTGACAAACTTCTAACAATTTTTTATATTATGTTTGTTTTGTTTAGGTTACAGTTTCTTAGTCGTGCCTTTACTAGTTTACTTGGTTCTGTTGACCAATAAACTGGACAAAACAGTGAAGATCTCTTACTTCGCGGCCACCTCCCCCCTCTTCCTCACCTTCTTCACCCTCATCATCACCTCATTCGGTACCAGGGGAGGTAGGCAAACAATATTATTTTTGATTTTCTTATGATATAATATACATATATATATAATATTTTTGATTATCAATTTATGGTTACATGTGCGGAGATCGGTGCTTAGAATCCATTTCATTTTGATGCATATCCGGATTCACCCTGTGAAATAATGGCTCCAGTCCCGGATCGAGCGAATACAGCTCATAAATATTTGCTGATTTCATTATCTAAAAACAAATTTTCTAAAATTTCTTCTTTTGATTTGGCTATTTGGTGATTTCGTAGATGAGGGGTATTCGTAACTAAAACTATAATGCTTTAACAATTGAACCCGCTATTTTTTATGCAGAAACTTAGCTGTGTGCTTTGAGAGCAAAAAGTTTATTTTTGTATTTTTATAACTTGAGGGTTTGGTTTTCACGGGAGTTTTGATTTTAAGTAAAGTATTCTTCATGTTGTTTTGAAACTAATATAAATATATACACCAGGGAAGAAGAAAAAGAGTAAGAAGGATGAAACCGTAGCCCCTGTTATAACCCTGGAGATGCCGGACTAGTCCTGGAGTAAGGACCCGGAGTAAAACTAAGATCTCCAATCTTGTCAAAGATATCAGTTCGTTTAGATCTCCGAAGCATTAATATATAATTCTGGAGTAAACTCTACTCCCCCTCCACGCAATAAAGTTTTAAGCACTGAAACAAAATTTTCTACAGTTCTTAACGAAAAGTTGGAGATTTTGTGCTTGAAATACTAAATCCTCAGAAATCCTCTTAATATCACTCTAATAAATCCTCGAAAAAAAACACAGAAAAAAATGAATTTTTTTCTGGAACCGTCTTTCAAAATTTTATTCCTATAGTTCAATAGTATCGATTATTAATCAAGTAAATAGTTTTTAAAATAATAGGTAAACTCTTCGGTTGTAAAGAGTTTATTACAAAAAAAATTATATTTAACATTTTTAACATTTAAACCTAACTGCTAGTTCACAATATGAATCTATCCTAATTAAATTTGCCATATGTCAAAACCATAAATTTAAATTTTCTCCGTAATTATCGATAAACTCGGATGATGTAGGCTCGCTCAAAGGACTATTAAACCCTTATATAATGTAAATAATACGAAATAATGTCGTCCCGATCACATATCGATTTTCTAATAATTAAAAATAACGTGTTTGTCAAAAAATATAGCTTTAGATAGCATCGTAATTAAAGGTTTCGTAATTTATAATAGAATGTATTGCGGATTTCAAATCCATTGGGATTAAATCTTAATCACTAGCCTAGACCGTAAATTTTAATATATTGTAATTAAAATCTAGTTATCAAGTGCATAATAATAGTTAACTATGTTTTCCAAATAATATTAATCCAACAAAAATTAATAAATTTACAGTTGAAAAAAATATTTTGTGAACCGTATTTATTGTGTCAGATGTTGTAACAAACAAAATATTGTCAATAAAAATTTTTGTAAATAAAGATATTTATTTATCAAGTGAAAGACAGAAAAATGCACAAATGTACAAAAATTCAAACAAAATTTAATATAAATTTATTCAGATGAGCAATTAGTTCATACATGGCATATTATTGCTTCCTTGTGTAGTAGTTAGCTTCGTGTTTATTGCCCTAGGCAGTTGTGTTCTGTAAATTAAAAAGTAAAAAACTTTTTGTATTCTTATATTGTCCGGTTGGGCTCAAAATCATTTAAACAGTTTCTAAACTATATTTTGAGTTAATTTATGGTAATTTGTAGTTATCACATTATAAAAACATTAAAATTGACACTTAGATCTGAATATTGGGGCCTGAAGCAATCTATATAATTTGCATATGATTTTATTCATGGTTATCTTTGATTGTAACATTATGAAATTATTAAAACTAAGATCTAAATAATTAAAAAGAAACTAATCTTAAAGCAGAAAAAGTTAGCCTAACAGATAAATGTGTAGAATAGATGTGCCGAATATCACAGTTCTGTTTATAAAGCTGCAGTTAGTCAATTCACGTGATCGTTAATACATTCTTGATCTTTAATTGAGCAAATGATCGTTTATTGATCATGTGACCATTAATTGATCATGTGATCGTTAATTGATCATGTAATCGTTAATTGATCATGAGATCGATAATCGACCACTTTATCGTTAATATCCATTGATCTACAATTGACCACGAGCTCTCCAAATGATCGTGTGATCATTAATTGATCACGTGATTGTTAAGGGATTAATTGATTGAGAAGAAAAGAACTGCGTATACAGCCAAGAACACTGCTCCGACTGCAACAAGGATCAGAAACTGAAAATAGAATTTTATATTTTTAGGTATTTTTTGTTCTGTTATAGTATACAATACATACATACAGTTTCATACAAAGAAAGAGAATTTTTGAGACAAGCAGTGTAAGTAACCTTAATTAGGATTTAAGGACTTACAGAACGGATAAAGTTCGCAACAGTAGTTTGAAAGATCTGTAAATATTAAGTATTACCGAATCCTTCAAGGCTAAACCTCGTCCTTCCTTGGCCTCCTGGAGCTGTTTAACCTCCTTGAGGTGAACCTTCTCCTTCCTTGAATCCTGTCTTCCAATTCTCTTCCTGTACAGATCCACAGGGGGCAACTAAATTTGTAAAAATAATAAATTCGAATTTTTTCAAATCAAAACTTTTTTGTAAGGTATAAACTACCTGAACTGAATCCTTCCCACCTCCTCCGCCCCCACCTTGAGATCCCTTTCTACCCATCCTGTCGAATCTTACACCCGGAGCTGAACCTTATCAATCCTCCCAGCTTATATCATTCCTCGGAGTGAACCCTGAATATGAATTCTAACTACATGCCCTGTCTAGTATCTGTATCCTAGACTGCAGTGAATAGTAGACTCCTGACTCAGCTGTTTTACTTCATAAAATAAACATCACATCTGGTTGGAATATTGGGAGGTTGGAACTATACAGGGTTACCCACAAAAGATGAGACTTCAGAGACGACTGTACGGAATGTACGCTGTCTGTTCCCTTGAAATTTAGAAATCTCTGTAAATGTAAACCTGTTTCTTTTTTTTGACAAATCATTAATTAAGCCGTTTAAATACTATTTTAACTAAATTAAGTCTTAGAATCGTCATATTTCCGGTCGTCTTTACAGTCTCATTCTGTGTGAGTAACCCTGAATATCCAGTTAACCCATTCATAAACGTGGAAATCGGAATTATTTAAAGGGAATGTCAACAAAAAAAATAAAGAGATTTAAATATAGAATATCTTTAACGAGCGAAGTGATACTATTCTCATTTCTGTCAGATGTTTCTGGAAAACAAAAAGAATTTTGATAAAAAAATTTAATTTAAAATTTTCAACATCTATGGCAGGATAGTTTAATTAAGTGGGCAGATAATAATTTCAAATCTCTTCAGAAACATCTGATACAAGTAAAATCAGTCTAAACCTACCATTCATTATTTATAGTTACTCCATCCCTATAAATTAATTGCGAATAATCTTTTTAATAACTCAAGTTTTACTATATTCTACTAGATTTGTAACCCAGCAATTTGCATGAAAACCAATAAAAGTCAACCATGACTCAACTTAAATTGTTAAAACCAAACTAAGAATATACCTCATGGTTCTATTCCAAATTCCCAAACATAAATTTGAGGAAAATCGGCCAAAAGAGATTTCTGATTTTTGATCGAATATACAAACAATTACAGAGATATTCTACAATTACATATATGATCCATTATGAAAATATTTACATAGATACATAAAATAAATTTATATAGAAGATACATATCCGGATACATAAAATATGTGTATATGAAAAACGTGTATATATTAGATACATAAAATACATGTATAAAGATAGATAGATACATAAAAATATTATATGTTGCAGGTTTACTCGGTATGCTCGTGATAAGGAATAAATTATTAATGAATACAATTCTACCACTTTTAGATATATTTGCTTATTTAGCAATCTAATAAAGTATAATACACATTATTTCTATTTTTGCGCAAATTTCTGCAATCTTCATTTTTCTTTATGAATAAAATAAAGGAGAAAGTAATTGTATATACATCAAAATGAGGTCATGCGTAGAATGTATGAATTAAGTGTGTTTAAATTAGGAGCTTTGTATGTGTATAATTCGCATATAATTTATATTTTAAAAAAATAAATTCTTAGCTGTCAAATTTTTTTTGGCAAAAATCGTGTTTACCTTTAAAATTAATATAAATACACAAACAGAACTACTATATTAATAAAAAAGCTTAAATTCCAGCTAACTTTGAAAGAAACTGAAATTAGATATTTGAAGCTGAAATACAAGCAATAAAACACATAATACATACAAATAAGGGTTCCAATACTTTCAATATACATAATATATACTAATCAAAATTATCATTCATTGCAGAACTCAATTATATTAAATACGTATTTTTCTATAATTGCACAGGAAGTGCATACTCATATTTATAAATGTATTATATATAAATATATATATATATATAAATATATAAATATATATAAAGTTTGATTAATTTTAAAGATAGATATTGTATGTAAATATAAAATGAGAAAAAAATGAGAGTGAGAGATATGCTATTCAATTATGAATAATAAAAATGAATATATTCTAGCCCCTGACCCCCCCCCCTCTTCCTTAATCCTAAAAATTATCGCCCCTGTGTATTGAGGGATCTGCAGTGGAGCGCGGCACTGCACTGTGGAACAAACAATTGTGTTATCAGTTCTTACAACGGAAACCTGACTCACTATATCCTACTTAACCTAAACTTAAACCCCGCCCTCAGTTCTTTATCCAAGGCGTACAGAGCGTACATACAGTTTAAGAGGATTGTGAAATATTTTTTTTTGTGATTTAATAGTTATCAAAACCTTGATGAGGGTTTATAGTGTTTGATTTCTAAATCAACCGTTATTTTGTTTTCAGATTACAAGCCGTCCCAAGAATGTCTGGAGGGGACTTATCCCTAAAATGGAATCCCAAAAACCTGGAGATAAAAACCAGATCAGTGGAGAAAACCTTGGAGCCCCTGGTTCTCCAGGTTACAACTCTTGTCTCCTCCAAATCTCCGCAAAAGAAGAAGGGAAGATCTAAGCGAGCTCATGTCCTAGTTGCCGCTGTAGAGAAGGCTACCGAGAACTTTGTTGAGAAAGGAGAACTAATTGCTGCTGAGAACCCTGCTATCAGCGAAGAGATGCTCCAGGCTGTTGATGAGGTAAAGAGTACCGGAGATGCTATGTCAACAGCTGCTAGAGAGTTTGCTAATGATCCTTGTGGAAGCGTTAAGAGAGGTAACATGGTTCGTGCCAGCAGAGCTCTGCTCTCTGCAGTAACCAGACTTCTCATACTTGCAGATATGATCGATGTACATCTTCTGATGAGGAAAATAAGAACAGTTGAAGATGATCTTGAATATTTGAAGAATGTATCCACTCAAGTGGATCTACTGGAATCTATGAAGAGGTTCGGAGCATCTGCTAAGGACGTCCTGGAGCAGTCTGGTAAAAGGCAACAGGAGCTGATGGATCCTCTGCTACGAGATGAACTAGCAGCTGCTAGAGCAGTTTTAAAGAAGCATTCTATGATGCTCCTGACGGCTAGTAAAGCTTATGTAAGACATCCAGAACTAGCTGCTGCCAAAGAGAACCGTGATTATGTCCTGAGACAGGTTTGTGAGGCGGTTCATACTATTAGTGATGTTGCTCAGGGCAAATTCAGACCTGGAGTAAATACTTTCGAGGGTCAGGGTGAGCTTGCAGCTGCTCTGGATGATTTTGATGACAGGGTTATCATGAACTCTCTCACGTATGATGATAAGAAGATGAGACCAAGTCTGGAAGAGAGTCTGGAGTCTATAATTAGCGGAGCAGCTCTGATAGCGGACAGCAGCTGTACTAGGGATGAGAGGAAGGAGAAGATAGTAGCTGAGTGCAATGCTGTTCGTCAGGCCCTGCAGGAACTTCTCAATGAATATTCTAGAAATGCCGGAAATTCTCCAACTGACCGACTTAATGGTGCAATTGAGACTCTAGGTATGAAAACCAACGATTTAAGACGACAGCTAAGAAAAGCTGTCGTTGATCATGTTGCTGACAGCTTTATTGACAGCGGAGTTCCATTGAATATGCTGATTGCTGCAGCTATGACAGGTGACGAAAGGAAGGTAGAAGAATATGCTGAGGTATTTACTGATCACACCAATAAACTAGTTGAGGTTGCCAACCTAGCCTGTAGTATGTCGACTAATGAGGACGGAGTAAAGATGGTTCGCTACGCTGCTCAGCAGATACAGAACCTATGTCCCCAGGTTATCAATGCTGCCCGCGTATTGGCTAGTCGACCCAAGAGCAAGGTTGCACAAGAGAACATGGCCGTGTTCAAAGAGGCATGGGAGAACCAGGTCAGGTTGCTAACCGATGCAGTCGACGATATTGTCACTGTCGACGATTTTCTCTCCGTGAGTGAGAATCATATCCTGGAAGATGTTAATCGCTGCTGTCTTGCATTACAGGAGAGAGACTCTGAAACCTTGGACAGGGTTGCCGGAGCAATCCAGGGGAGATCAAACCGTATTGGAGATGTAGTTGGAGCAGAGATGGATAACTACGAACCTGGCCTTTATACAGAGAGAGTTCTTGAGGCCATCCGACTTCTTAAATCTGAAACCGTTCCCAACTTTGCGACTAAGGTTAAGGAAGCTATTAGAGCTATTGATTCCTCCTCTCCTGGTGGGGTAGACGAAACCGAGTTTATAGACGCAAGCAGGCTTGTTTATGATGGAGTCAGAGAAGTAAGACGAGCTGTTCTACTGAACCGTGAAGACGGAGATATGGAGAGTGATACCGATTACGATGAAGGAAGTGAGTACGGTGGAGTGACAAAGAGTGAGCCTAATGTAGATGAGTACCCGGATATCTACGGTATCACCAACGCCAGGGAAGCCATGAAAATTCTTCCCGAGGAGGAGAAAATAAAGATTGCTGAGCAGGTTGCAGAGTTCAAAATAGAACGACATAAGTTTGACAACGAAGTTTCCAAGTGGGACGACAACGGTAATGACGTCATCGTCCTTGCTAAACACATGTGCATGATCATGATGGAGATGACTGATTTCACCCGAGGTAAAGGTCATTTAAAGACGACCTTAGATGTTATAACCGCTGCTCAGAAAATCTCTGAGGCTGGCACCAAGTTGGATAAACTAGCTCGGCAGATAGCTGAAGAATGTCCTGAGTCTACAACTAAGAAAGATTTACTGGCTTACCTCCAGAGAATAGCTCTGTACTGCCATCAGCTTAATATCACTAGTAAGGTTAAAGCTGATGTTCAGAACGTCTCCGGAGAATTGATCGTCTCCGGACTAGACTCTGCCACGTCTCTGATTCAGGCGGCGAAGAACCTGATGAACGCCGTCGTGCTGACAGTGAAGGCAAGCTACGTGGCGAGCACCAAGTACAAGAGTAAGCAGGTTGGAAAGGAGAAAGCTCCACTAGTAGTCTGGAAGATGAAGGCTCCGGACAAGAAACCTCTGGTTCGAAGAGAGGCTCCGGATGATGCCAAAGCTAAGGTTCGGCGAGGATCCCAGAAGAAGCACACCAATCCAATGAAGGCTCTCAGTGAGTTCCAAGGTCCTGACGAAACCATCTAGGACAGCCTGGGTCATATTTTAAAAAAACGCGCAAATTTTCTTAAGACATACATATACAATATTATTAATATCATTAAAAATGTTTAATTCTGTTTATTTAACGCATTATTTTTGAGCATTTAACGTCCACGCTGCCTTTATTGATCATTCCTGCTTCCTTTGTTGCCTTATGTTACAGGATGAACCTGAGGTTGCTATATCATGGTGCACATTGTAGTCGAATACCTTTTGTATCAAGGGAAATTTATTTTAGAAATGATTTTGAAATCCTGAAAAAATGTAAATATATTTTATATAATCGCGTAACTATCGTAAATTAAACTAAGATATCATTTAGTCTTGTAAATTAAAAAAAGTTTCTCTACCTTTTTTGCCAAAAGTAAAGTTTTGCGAAAAATATTAATATTAAATAAAGAACTTTAAAATGCAAAGAATATTCCGGAAAATACATGAATCATAATCTTAAATTGAAAATTGTATTCATAAAGATTAGTTTGTGTTTATTTCCCTCTTCCTTTAGAATTTGTATAAAGAGCAAGTCTGAATATTTAATAAGTGCTTCCCCTTATAATACGTTGCATGTGGCATTCTACGTAAACTTTCTTCTCAGTTGCAGCTTTTGTAATATGAAACTTGTCTCAGCTACTGCTACGTTAATAATTATTAAAAAAATGCATTTTAAGAATAAAATTTTAATTTAAAAAGTTTATTTTATTATTTTATTTGTATTAATTATAATTTTTTTTCATTAAAATTTTGATAACTTTTTTACAGTTTGCTAAGTTGTAACTGTCCTTAAGATGAAATTTGATCCACTGTCAATCTTCTCCTTTCTTGAATTTATTTTGTTAAATTGCTTTAGTTAATATGTGTCTAGTTAAAGTTATACTAAACGATTATTTTGTAGATGTAATGCCATCAATATTTTATATATACACATTGTTATATTGATTATGCAAATTATTCGCCATGTTTAATGTTTAAGTTTAATGAAGTAAAAAATTATTTCAGAAGATGAATGTGTGGATTGTTGGAGTAGGAATACTCTGCTCCGTCCAGCTCTCTAACCAGGCTGCTCACTCACATACTCATGGACAGGGGGTGAGTCATCATTCATACCATCTCTCTCTGCTTCTCTCTGTTAATTTTTACCTCTACTTTCCTTAAACTCCTATTTTCTACCATCCCTACTTCTGTTTTTACAATTATCTCCCCCCCCCCTCCCCATTTCCTCAAACTTGGATTTCTTTCCTTTCCTCAATTCTTATTTTCTTAGATCTGCTTCCCCTGGATTCTTCTTTTCTTATCTCATCTTTTCGTTTTATTCCTTTTTATCCTTCTTTCTTAACTATACTTTCCTTGATTATGTTTTTCTTTACTTTTTACTTTATTTTCTCTCATAGGCCTAAACTATTTTCTCAATAGTTTCAATTTTCTTCTCTTTTGTTTCCTCTCGGATATCTTTTTCTAAACTTATTCTTTTTTTACACTTCTTCTTTTCTTTGTTTTAACTGTCCTTTCTTTAATTTCCTCCAATAATCTATTGTTTTACTTCTCCGTTCCTATTCTGTATTATTCCTAACGCTCATATTATATGTTCTTCTTTTCGATTCCATTTTTCTTTAGTTTAACAAAAAAAATCAATAATGAAATTTTTATAAAAATCTTTTTAAAACAATTCACATTTTTCTAAAACTGAGTTCAGTCCTCAAGAAACCTGAGTCAGATAAAAATATGTTTAATAAGTACTATGTTGTTTTAAGATATTTTAAATTTTAAAATTCAGATTTATAGGTCTTTTTTGTTTTAATCCTTATAATTATTCTGCAGAGTTCAGAGAGAGTCTCTGACGGAGCCTACAGTCCTAGAGATCATCGTCACGGAGCCGGAGATCAGCATGATGTTGGATTCGATCACGAGGCTATCCTCGGCTCCAGGAAGGAGGCTGAGGAGTTCGATGACCTGTCTCCGGAGGAGGCTAAGAAGAGGTTGAAGGTTCTGCTGGAGAAGATGGACAGAAACCTTGATCAGAGCGTTGACAGGTCGTAGAAATTAAAAATCCAAAATACTTTTTTAAGTTCTTTTTGCAAGAAAAATGGGAAATGAAAAAACGAAATAATATTCTATTTGAATTTTTAGGAAAGAATTGTATGCGTGGATCCTCCGGTCCTTTAAATCCTTGTCGAAGGAGGATTCCGACGACAGGTTCGAGGACTGTGACGAGAACGAGGACGGGAAGGTTTCCTGGGAGGAGTACAAGACGGAGGAATATGATTTCGGAGAAGGAGAAATAAATCTCAGGAAACAAAAATATGAAAATAAAGATTTAAAAAAAAAGACTTAACACTTTCTATTCAGATCTGACGTATTTGTTAATCCAAATATATCTGTAGTAACCTATGTTGGTTTTATGTATGTCCCGATCATAACTCATGAACCCTTGGAACAATTTGCCGTAAATCTTGGTTTAGGAACTCGTTAAAACTAGGAAAATGTTCTTAGCTTCCTTTAACATTTATAGGATAAACTTAGTTTCCAGGCAATGCTTGGTTCCCAAGCTAGTGTTTCATATAATTATTAGTGATGTGTAATATTAATATTTTGGCACAATGTTGTTATATAAATAATTTAATATTCATATTTTGTGTGTTGGGTTCAGTGATCCGGATATTGCAGAGGAATGGAAACTTATGGAAGAAGACAGGTAACTAGAAACTTATATTCAAGAAACAAAAGATAAAACATTCCCCCCCCCCTCCTCCTTCAACCGGGTATTTAGTCAATTATATAATTGAATCTGTTCTACTTTGTGTCTGATCAGAAGCTTGTATTAACATTAAATATTATTCTAAGCTACCCCTGAAACTGGTTAACGTTAGTTTACCTACCCAAAAAGATATTGAATAGAAGAAGGGGGCGATAGGGTTTCCGTACACTTTGCTGTGACGTTTTTGGACTGCTGAAGAACTAGTTTTTGCGTAACAACAATAATAAAGATTGTAAACAATAACACAAATGATAAACTGACATCTGGCATCTCTGGCGTATTTATAAAGGGGGGGGGGCGGATAACCTTGAATTTGATTGAAAATGTCGCAGTAGTAAGATCCTTTTCGTATAAAACTAAAATCCTTAACTTTTTCAATCTTTTTTAACAAGATAAAACTACTTTTACAGTTTACTAACTCATGTTTGTTTACATTAGATCGGCTGCCTATGTTATTGTTGTTACGCAAAAACTAGTCCTATAACGTCACAGCAAAGTGTACAGAAACCCTATCGCCCCCTCCTTCTATTCAATATCTCCTTGTACCTACCGATGTTCAAAAAAACACCGTCAGATTAACTAAAACCTTATCTAAACCTTATTCTAAAATATTACAGCTTTAAATGCATCTTTTTCTGATTCTAATACAGAATGAAGTCGAACCTTATGAAATAATACTAGTTTAACACATTACAGGGTTAAACCGGACTCAAAGATAACATCTAGGTTTAACTATACTCTGTAAGTTTAAATCTAACTAGCAAACCTTGGTTTAAACCTACCGGATAACCCTAGAATAAGTATAGATAAAAAATCGGGTTTAATCCTAGCATAGAAAATATAGTTTTTAATGAATCCAAACTCAAGAAAAAATTCATACTTAAACCTAACCCTAGGAAACAGAGTTAAACCTAAACCTAAATCTATTCAGATTTCTATTCCTTGCAGCAGACTTCGACCAGGACGGCTTCCTGGACAAGGTGGAATTCCTTGCCTTTGCTCATCCGGAGGAAGAGGATAAGATGAAACCTGTCGTAGTGGAACAGGTTCGGTTTAACTTACTGATTAAAGGTTTTGTCAGAGAAAGTATATTTTATGGGCTATCCTAAAGATTGCAGTTAAAGTGAGAACTGAGAAGTTATAACACCCAAAATTATTATTACTTCATACTACAAAGTTTTGTTCAACTACATATGTGGGCCGCAGATACAAGCCTGGGTTAGAGGGGGCTACGACACCCGCTATCCTACACTCTTGCATAACAGTATTATTGTACGGGTCTTGTTAATTCACTGGTCCAAATATTCACAATAAGGGGTACTAAGGGTCGGTGGGATGGTACCTGTTTTCATTCATGGGGGCAAGAATTATGATAGATAGATAGATAGATGGATAGATAGATAGATGTAGGGGGAGAAAATTCAATTCAAATAAATTTGATACCAGGGACCTGTTAGTGTTAACCAGTATCTTATTTACAAAAAAATGTATTTTCATCAATCCAAAAACTACTGCACGTTTTTTTATTTTAAACTAAGATAACTCTTGTATCTGTCTTCATCCCGATCGAAGTAGAGCCAGATTTGTAATTTTAGATTTTATAAAGATGTGTGAGAGTAAATCAAGAAGTCAAAATTTCATGTTTTTGGTCATATTTTCAACACTTTTATATACGAGAAGTTCATATTGTAAGTTGTATAACCATTTTCTATTCAGGTGTTAAAGGCGAAGGATATAAACGGAGATGGAAGTATAGATTTCCAGGAGTATCTGGGCTCCAGGGGGGAAGGGAAGGATAAGGAGTGGTTACTCTCAGAGAAGGACAGGTATTTTATTAACTAAAAATCTCTAAAATGGAAGAAATCGCTTTAAGAAAATATTAGAGAAGAAACTTATTATTACACATGCTTAGGAGGCTGTTGTGAGAAAAATTATTCCTTAAGTGAAATACACAATTTTATGCAGGTTCTTTAATTACGGACGGGTGTCGTCAGCCCCCCACCCTCGGGCCCCTTTAGTACTCAAACATTTTTACCTCCTTGTTATAAATCTTATTAAGGGATTCTCCAAGAATGACAAGCAAAGAAACTTTATGAAAGGAATTGAGTTCTTGCAACAAACTCAAATTTCTAATCCCTATAGCTTTTCAACATAATGGTGTAAACCTATGATATTTAAAACTTAGATTATTTGATCTAACAGAATTCATAGTTTGAAATAGCTAAGTTATACGACATTGGATGATTGGGTGGGTACAAAATCAGAGTTTGTGGCAAAAACTCGGTTCCTTCTCAAATTTCGTAAGAAATGTTTGAACTAGTATTTAAATATTGAATTCTCAGGTTTGACACAGAGTTGGATAAAAACCAGGATAATCTCCTGTCTAAAGAGGAAATTCTAGCCTGGATTATTCCCAGCAACGAGGATATTGCTTCAGAAGAGGTAATATTCAAATCACCGGAGAGCGAAACTATTGTATAAAAAAAGGCTAATAATCTAATAATCAAATATTGTTCGACACACTTAGTCGGTTCGTCTCTTTCCGGAATATAAGTTATATCATTCAATCTAAAAGCCTACGCTATGGATATTTAGTTTAATCGATGATACTCAGCGTTAGACGCTATTCAACCAAGAAGTTATTGCTTGGGAAATAAATAAATATGTAAAGAAATATAAAATGTTAAGAAATTAATCTGTTTTGGGCCTACGCCTTGGTTAAGTCTCTTTCCTAGGGCATATCAGTCCGTTTTGTCCATGAAAATCTGGACCCCCTATTTAATTGAATGATGCTAATAATAATAATATAATTTTGTTGTATCCAGGTGAATCATCTGTTTGCTGGAGCAGACACTGATGTGGACGGGGTTCTATCCTTCCAGGAGATTCTTAATAATCATGAACTATTTGTCGGGTCAGAGGTAGGAGATCTGTTTTAGTCCTTCAGTTCATACCACCCTGTACTGCGGTAGTTCATCCCCCATACAGTTTTTACATTTTTAATTAAGGGTTGTAAATTCTCTAGAATTATAATTTTAAATGATCGGGGAAAAATGAAATATTGGACATCAAGTTTTTCATTCTTTTTGATCATAGATAAATAAATAAACATAGATAACTTATGTACGCAAAATCACCAAGAATTGTACAGTCCGCGAACTCATACTTCTAGGGGTCAAAGTGTACTTCAATGATAAGTACATAATTATTAAACCACTCAGGAGTTAATTTTATTTTGAGAATATAAAATTATATCACTGAGCAATATATCATATTGACGAGAACTGAAGAAGGACATGAGAAGGACTAAACAAACTTAAATTTCTTTTTAAAGAACTCATGTACACCACAAGTACTTAACGACATAAGAACAGCCAATGTTCACAACCGACCTAGTTAATCTATATTAATAGGAATATCTTTAAACATCTCTGTACATTTATATCTTTCAAGATGAAAAATGTCGTCTTATGCGCAATCTATCTTTATCTATGTTTTTGATACGTTTTATCAAAAAAATCATTTTTTCCCCATCAAACCATTTATTTCCCAAAATTCAGCGAATATAACATAAAATTTAATTCGCTCAAAAATACCTAACGCCTGGTAAAAAAAAATATGATAGGGGGAGAAGACGGGGATTGATTTTCAAGAAAATATACACTCCTGATTTGAACACAACAATAAAGGCATTGTTTACCAATGTATTTGATTGGAAAAACATATTAAAAAGTATAAATGTTGCAAATGAATATTCAATACAACTTTCATTATATGATAATTTTAAAGGAAGGCGGCATCTGAGAACAAATAGTTGTTTTTAAGATTTTATCATTTTTCTGTCTAAAAATTGTTCAATTCTGTTAAGGTCCTCTTAAGCATAAATATGCAATTTTCGGCTAAAAAATAAACATGTTTAATTAATCAGATACAGTGAAACCCTTAATAACGAATACATCGGAAGAATTTATCAAATGTCGTCTTGCCAATTTTTCAATGAGTTTTATACTATATTACGTAAATTTCATTATTTGCGAAAATAAATAAGTAGCCATGAATGTGCGGGAACAGTTTTAAAGAGTTCCATATAATCATTTAATTAAAAAACTAAATATCTGCAACATTCCATTATCAGAAAGTGAAGAATACGACATTTGATGAATTCTTTCGATGTATTCGTTATTAAGGGTTTCACTGTAGAGGTATAAGGGGTATTGTTGTAAATCATACATGTCACTTAAAAGTCACTTTTAACTACGACTCCAGTTCCTTTCACTGTTTCAAAACCAATTATTTCTCAAAAATCATGTTTATAAAATGAGATCTTTTTTATATTCAGGCAACCGACTACGGAGATCATCTGCACAACCTGGATAGATTTAAGGAGGAGTTGTGAGAAGATATCAGCTGAAGAGAGGACCAAGAGAAGAGGGTTCATCCCAGTTTGCATCTCAGACATTTACCCGTTATTGTACATCACAACTTTGCATACTACAGTCAATGTACTCAGTAACCAATCCTGTATTCTGTACTGTTGATAGAAAATGTCTAATTTGTCTTTTATCCACATCTGCTGCCGTTTAGTTTTCTTGTCGTAAAGCTTGCTAAAAATTTACATTTTGTGCCATTTCCCAATGAATGTATTGTTCCAACTATGTAATGAAGAATCTCGCATTTTATTTAAACCAAAAGTTCGCATAATAAATTTAAAGAAATATATTGAAATGTTAACTTGAGAGATAATGAACCCCGAATTTGGGCTGCTAGTGTTCCAAATTGACATAGATATTGAAAGTTTAGTTAAACCTACGTTCTGAATACTTCAATACAAGCATTTACACAAATACTGAGTCTTACTTCGGTCTCACATCATTTGGACTAATGTTCATTAGGAGTAGTCTTTTTAAACAAAATTTTTTTTAATTGATCTAATTTTTCTAAAGGTTTTCAAAAAAAGTTATGGTAATCTTAAGATTTAAGGGTTGGGTTAGGCTACGACAATTTCTGTGGCCATAGTTTTCTACAATGACGATGCCCGTGCGTTAAAATGTATATATTAATTTTTAATTTAAATTGATTCATTTGGAAATAATTATTTTTATTTAGTTAATATATTTTAGTGTAAGTGGACTAAAAACCGGGCTGTGGAATGTTCAATCGGCTATTTGTCCAATCGATGTAGATATAGCTTGAAGTTTTCCAAATGTGATGTAAAGTGAAAATTTATCATATGAAGCAAAAGGTTATTATATTCGAAGATTATAAAACATATTCTATTTTAAAAGGATTAGAAAGATATTCTAGTTTCAAATCATGGATTAAGAAATACAGTCTAGTTTATATTCACGGAACAAGCTCAGGGTTCAAAAGAATTAAAGGGAGTGTTCGCGAAAAAAGAAAGGAGGTATAGGCTTACGGCGAAAAATAATGGCTTTTGATCGCTACTAATCTTACTTCTATCTGTTGCGTCTATAAGGAGAAAATTTTAAAAATGACTAACTGTAGAACTTAGCATTCATACAAATTAAAAAAGTTGCAATATACGACTCGTATCGTAAAATAATCAATTTAATTTCAAGCAAATCATTCCGATATTACAACCTAAATTAATTGATTATTTTTCGGCGCATTCAAATATAGCTAATATTTCATAATATTTGTTATTTGTTTTATATACAATGCACTTATGACGACTTGCATACAAAACGAACAAAAAATATTATGAAATATAACTATATACGAATGCGTCGAAAAATAATCGACGATCATAGGAACACGCTCTAGGTAAAATTCATGGATTTAGAAATACGATCTGTTTCAAAGTCATAGAAAAAGAAACACTAGTTTAAATTTAAGGATAAGGAAACATGCTCTGAGTCAAAATGAAGGACCAAGGAACACGCTACGAGTTAAAATGAAGAAACACGTTCTGGTTTTAAATCATTATTTTTAAATATGAAACACGTTCTGGTTTTAACTCATTATTATTAACTATGATACACGTTCTGGTTTTAAATCATTATTATTAAATATGAAACACGTTCTGGTTTTAACTCATTCATTATTAAATATGAAACACGTTCTGGTTTTAACTCATTATTATTAACTATGATACACGTTCTGGTTTTAACTCATTATTATTAACTATGATACACGTTCTGGTTTTAACTCATTATTATTATGATACACGTTCTGGTTTTAAATCATTATTATTAACTATGATACACGTTCTGGGTTTAACTCATTATTATTAACTATGATACACGTTCTGGTTATAAATCATTATTCATTTACTATGATACACGTTCTGGTTTTAGATCATTATTATTAACTATGATACACGTTCTGGTTTTAAATCATTATTCATTTACTATGATACACGTTCTGGTTTTAATCTTTGGATTAAGGAACAAGCTTTTGGAATTGAAGAATAAGGAAATTCAGTGATAAAAAAAACAAGAATTAGTTTTTATTTTATTATAATTGTTGCTTTTGTCAATACAAATCTACGCTATTGTTGTAATTCAGGGATTAAGGAACATGTTCTAATTGGAATCTATGTATTAAGGAATGCACTATTGATATGCCATAAATAATAAAGAAACACCATCTAGTTCAAATTAAAGTGTTACTTTACACACATTCTTCTGATACGACACACAACATGACTACAGTCAAGGAAATTGCAGAACAATGTTGTCAATTATAATTAAGCTTGAATGATACGACACACAACATGACTACAGTCAAGGAAATTGCAGAACAATGTTGTCAATTATAATTAAGCTTGAATGACGACTAGTTTATTGTAAACTTTAATCAAATTATATTCTTTTCATAAAAATTTGGCTTATAGTGTTGACTTAAATATATAAATAGTTACTACATATATATTAACTTATTTTAAGTTAACAATTAACAATACACAATGTACTCTCCTAGACTGTACAAAAACCCAGATTTCTATGTACAATATATACCTACAGTACACACCTTCGGTTCGGTAAACTTTACACACAGACACAACCGTGACGATTCCGCCCCCTGGTTTCAATAAGTCCGTTATTGATTCTAAATTTATTAAATAGATACAAATAACACATATTTGATTTAGTACCAATATGATTTCTTAGGTATTCTGTTCTCTTGTATTCCTAAACTCTCCATAATATCCATCTCAAATGTTCCTAGCTTAGGTTCGTATGTGATCTCTTCAACTGCTGCTGGAGCAGTATCTTTACTCTTATTAAGAACGTATCCAGACTTAGATTTGTAATCTATTGTTTCTTCCGCTTTCCCAGGCATAGGGATAATAGAACCAGACCTAAAGAATAATAACATTAAACTTTAATGGGAGTGTTCGCGAAAAATAAAAGGGGGTATAGGCTTAATGCAATAAAAAAGCGCTTTTGATCGCTACTAATCTTACTTCTATCTGTTGCGTCTGTAAGGAGAAAATTGTTAAAGACGTCTCATACCGAAGAACGTAGCGACCATGCAAATTGAGAAAATTGCAACATACGACTTAGACCGTAAAAAAATCTATTTAATTTCAAACAAATCATTCAGATATTACAACCTTTAGGCATCGATTATCTTTCGCCACATTTATATATAGTTGATTTTTCATAATATGTTTTAATTGTTATGATCTGAGAGTTACTAATAAAAACATTTATTCCTGTTTCGTGGATTTTTGGTAATGAAGATGACATTTTCATATTTTCCAGGAATGTTCGAAAACAAGTTGTAAGCTAAATATTATTTTAAAAAACAATATCAAAACTAGTGTGGAATATCAAATGTGACGAAAGATAATCGATGACTATAGGTTGTAATATCTGAATGATTTGTTTGAAATTAAATTGATTTTTTACGGTCTAAGTTGTATGTTGCAATTTTCTCAATTTGTATGGACGCCATGTTATTCAGTACGTATGAGACGTCTTTAACAATTTTCTCCTAATAGACGCAACAGATAGAAGTAAGATTAGTAGCGATCAAAAGCGCTTTTTTATCGCATTGAGCCTATACCCCCTTTCATTTTTCGCGAACACTCCCTTTAAAATAAATATCATCTGCTTTCGTAGTTGGCCTTAGAAGATTTAATAAACTAAAAGTATGTAACCCTAGATGGAAGATGGAAAAGAAAAGGCTGGAGATAAAAAAAATGGCATCAGTTTTAAGTTTTTTTTCCCCCCAAGAATAAAGTTCCTTTTAACACCTTTCACAAAGCAATAACTTTCGTTGTAGCTTTTGTCAATACAAATCTACCATTAAAGAAATTTTAAAACATATTTAAATCAGACAAATTAATGAGGTTGATAATAACAAAAAATTCTGAATTTATTCAGGTTTTCAATAAATGGATTTTTGCTGGTTAAAAAACCTTGTTAAGTTACTCGTTGATGATGATATTAATGTATTTTTTTGATTTTAACAAATTTTATTCATTTAACTAAATAAAGACTAAAGAGTAACGAGACTTTTTTATTTTGACAGAATCATACGAATGGGTTTTTAATTTGATCGAAAAGTATTCATCCCGTCATAAAATAATTTCATATCAAACCTGGCCGAGACACGAACTCGTTCACTGGCCTCTGTGTACATCCACTCAACCTCGGCAGGTTTCTCATCCGTTGGATCCACCAACTTTATATCCCGGGTGACTAGCAGGGGTTTCTCCTGCTTTATCATCATACCAGGGAAATCCTGGGACTCTCCCATAGTAACATATTTAGTGTTTAATCCTTCGACTGTAACCCAGTTACGCTCTTGTACTACCATGTTTATATAACCCTGAACATAAGATTCATTTATGATTTTTATATATAAATATACTAAATAGTTATTTGGACACATTTCATTGTACATGCTCTAATAATAAAGACCGAACCCACTTAAAAGAATAACCGGGAAAGAGTAGTTGTTAAGCTGGGAGCGCAGTTTAGTAGATTCATTTAATGTCAGAATTAAACTGTTACGTTTTCTAAAATACCACAAACCTGTTTTCCTTTATCTGGCCCCGTTAATATTTCCACCCTGTCTCCCCTGAACCACATCCAGTCCCTCTCCAGGATAGGTTCTACTATAGCTGTATCCTTGTACTGGAACGGAGGGTGCTCCGCCCAGTAGGAACTAGACCAAGGTCTCTCCAACCCATGATGCTGGATCTTCCAGGCTTTCATCTTAGGTATAAACCTGAAAACCAAGAGATTGACTCCTAGGTTTAAAGGGACAAACCGGCTATGTAAGGTAGTTGAACTGAGTATGCAGTGTCGTGGACAAATTCATTTGAGACATATAAAACTTTTTAAAGATCTGTAAAATCTGAGTTTGAGGGCAAAGTCGACGTTCAAAATCGTACTTTTGGGTGGATACGTTTTCAGAATTGCTTCTTTTTAATTATTAAATAACGACGACAGAAAATGTAAACAAAATCCTACAGTTAACTAATTAGTTGTTTAGGAAAATTAAATTGGGTGCGAAAAAAATTTCAAAAATCACAACTCTCCCACTATCCACTAAATTAAAAAGTAAAGATCACTAGGAAGATCTATTTTTCAAAACATGTAGATATGGATATCAAAATCCATTTCGAGTCTTTGGCTTATTTTTAGATATTGAAAAAAAATTTGTTTTAGAGCAGAAAAAAACTTAAGTGACAGACTCAACATTTTTCCCCGAAACCGTTTTTTTATGCATGTCTGATTTTTCTCAATTAAGTGCTCAATAGCTCAACCTTTGATGATAATTTTAATTAACTTACTCAGGACCCTCTGGTGCTTTATATTTAATTTTCGTAATTTTTCTAGTTATATATCTCTCCGGTAGATTACTGTAATCGGTTGTATATTTACCTAAATACAAGATTTTGTCATTATAAAATTTATCAATTAATTTTTTATTTATTTTATAAATTCCTAGAATTGTATAAAACACAAACTTTCCTTATGAAATAACCGTAAAAAATGTATAATTCTTTCATCAAAATACCACAATATACTTCTCCAAAAGCATCAGCGAAGATAGACAAAATATACCCTTTTTTGAGCATCGATATCTTATAACTGAAAACAAGAGGCGAATTCGTTTATTAGAAAGGAGGATTTGTTCTTAATTACATTGACTTTTTCTTCTGAAGATTTCCCAGTTACTTTACTATTTTCAATATGTATTATGCATTGACTATTGTATAATAGCTTTATAATGAAGCTTATGATTGTATAAAATATTTGACGACTAACGGACAGTTACCTAGACCACTATGTATTACAGCCGGGTCTCTAAACCCCCGACGCGCAAGGTTAAAACACGTCAATCGCATTTTTTTCTGAAAAAATTATCACAGATAAGTTTAAAGAAAACTAGACTTAATAAATTTATTTATTTAATTTCTTGCTATATTTATAGAAGGCGGGAAGATGAATATCTTCTTTTGGTTTATGTTTCTTCTTCGACCCTGTGGCTATGTTGTTTTTCACAGAATGCAATCGCTTTTTAGAAACCGCTGACAGGTCGACAAAATTCTGCTTCTGCTGTCGCATAACGGAATTGTAAAATTTCTGTCGCTTTTTTTCCTTTTTGCTTTTTCCAGAATTCTCAAAGGGAGAAAAAACGTTTTCAAAACTTTTTCTTTTATTAACTCTTCTGAACTCCTTCTCCTCCGCTTTCCGTTTTATCTTAACTATTTCCCGTTTCTCTTTCCTAGCCGTGTTATAGTTTGGTTTGGAGTGGATGTTATTAATGACATCCCGGAGATCTGTGGTTATTAAGGATTCCTCCCAGCTGGATGGAGTACTAGGTTCACTCCTGGAGTAGAACTTCTTACCGGAGTTACGACGTGGAGAATTGGAGTTAATGTCAGATTTTCTCTTCTTATCCGCGTACTTATCCCGTCTATTTCTCCTCGACTTCTCAGGGTTCGGTTCCTCCTCCTCCTCCTGCTCCTCTAGGACAGGGTCGAGTTTATTATATTTGAGGACCTTGAGAGATGTTTTAGGATACTCGGAGTACAAGTATCTTCTACATCCTTCCATCAGATGTCCTCTCCGACCACAGTTACAACACCAGAACAGGTTGGAGACCTTGATACTGTTTGTATCCTGGGGTAGATCTCCGTCTGTGGTCTGATGAAACCGTCTCCAGAGATCAGGACAATCTCGTTTCACATGACCGTTGAATCCACACTCCTAAATTTAAATTCAGTGATAACTTGCGTATTATTTTAATTCAAAATAAAAAAGAAAATGGATCCGGATCTAACGATAAATAGCAAATTTGAACTCAATAATTTTCGTTTTCTTTACTTTCTCCTGTTTTAGAATTCCAACGATATTTTTTATTGTGACCCCCTCCCCCTCCCCCCTCCTCTTTCACCATCTAAGATTATCATGAATGAAGGGTATATCAATGTGTTTTATCATGTAAATCATCTAACCTTGCAAGGAAGGGATTCCAGAGCTCTACAATGTCCACAAGAAGACTGAAACCCAAACCCAGGTTGTCCACACCGTAAGCAGGAGTTATCAGGACACCGTGTCTCCCTGTGATAAATAAACCGTAGAATTTTAGAAATAATTGAAGAAAAAAAATTTCAAATTCAAATATAAAAAAATAGTTCTAGAAAACAAAATTCCAATTTTTTAGCCTTTTGGTTCCTAAAATACAGCCAACTAATCCAGTCGTTTGGCCAGCTATTGCTATCATATATACAAATATACATTATATATATACAAATATACATTATATATATATATATATATATATATATATATATATATATATATATATATATATAAACATATAAATGTATATAAGCAAAGACAATTATTGCATAGAATTATGAATATAGTCTGAACAAAATAAAGACTCTGATGTCCAGATAAGAATTGTCCAAGAATACTTACTTGTGTCCCACAAGTCCACACATAAAACATTTTCCTTGTTTCAAGGGAGCAGAGCAATCACGAGCAAAATGTCCTAAAAACAAAAATAAAATAAAACCAAACTTAAAACTTGAGCTTGTTCAAGGATATTAAGTTGAGCAATATAAAAGTTTTCCCATAAGACTAAGCATTTCTTCTAAATAAAGCTTGCATTTTCAACAAAGAAATATTTTTTTTTAATAAACTTTTAACCAATATTTGCCCTTGCAGATTTATTTATTTTGGCTTTCATGGCTGAAATGTAAGGGATGATGAATAAACGAATAAAAACGATATTTTGGGAAAAGCCGTGTCTACGTAATACAATAATTTTCCAAGCAGTAAAATACTTATTGCTTGCTTATTTACTCTCTTTTTTTTCAGAACATTGGCGCAAAATGTTAGAATATCACAAGTGTATAGTCATTGTCATGTATGATCACTTTCTTTGTGGCAAAAAATAGAATTTTCTAGTTGTGAAGAAATATGCGAAAGTTCTAAGAATTAGTTTTCACAACAAGCACCCCTGATAACGTCACAGTTTTAGCGCTAGACTAACCTGTTTCACTACAATTGTTGCAACGTCCTTTATTATTAAAATATCTAGACCGATATTTGGTTTCTTGGTTGGTATCCGCTCTGTCTAATCTCCAGGTGCAAGGTATAGTCGGATCTGTTAGATCCTCTGAACAAAATAATAAATTTTAATTGGAACTTATCATCATGCAAGTTAAAGGATTACTGCAAAGGATGAGATTTAATGAATACCTAAAAACTATAAAATTGTAACGATCTCACGCTGAATTTAGTTTCCTGTCATGTTTGCGGTTTTAAAATGATATACTTAATGATTGGGCAATGAGAGAAAGAAGTTTCTTAGTATCCGATTACGAAATGACATATACTAAGAGAGAAATTGCTCACCATAATTAAGATCAAGGTTCCTATGATTTATCCGTGCATAAAATATCTTCATATCAAGGTTCCACATCAGGGACGGGATAATTAAAGGGCTTTGAGTTAATGACTAAATTAGCTGATTTAAACGATAAGTGTCCCTAAGTTCCGATTAAGATATGACATAAAGAAATTGCTTACCACAATTAAGGTCTAGGTTTCTATGATTTATCCGTGCATAAAAGATCTTCATATCAAGGTTCCATTTTCTGGGAAGATCCTGATCCAAATCCTCATGCTCCATGTCCTCCATAAAACTGCAATGATACTTGATTACGCCTTACTCTTTTAAAAACACATTTTTGTCATAAACGGATAAAAATATAGCTTAATGACAATAAAGAGAAAGTATAAGAGAAGTAGAAGTCTTCACTTAGGATACATTCCATATGGATTCGATTCCGGATCCGGAGCCGCAATAAAAATTGATCCGGATCCAACTGATCAATGAGATCACCAAGATACCTCAAATCGACACACGAGTTTTGCATTAAGAGAAAAGGTTAGAATGTATATTTTGAGTTGATATTTTGCCACATGGATCTGGATTCTTAACAATGGAGAGGTTACACAGAGAAAATAAAAAATCAGGGTTCTTCAACAATTCTAAGTTATGTTTAAGCAATGTTTGAATTTTTCGGAGAGTAATATGTTTGGGTCTCCCCCCCCCCTTGCACCTTCGCGCCGCGTCAATATTTTCTCATAAGATTATTGAATATGGAGGGGGGAGTATTTTGTACCAAAATATTTGCGTATTCACCAAAATATATTGTAATATAATTGTACCTAGAGATAGGATTCACAGGTTCGGAAACATTTAGAGTTAATCTAGATTCATCCAAGATCTCAACCGAATCATCCGAGGTGTTAGAATTATCACTGGAGTCATCAGACAGGAAATTATCTTCAAAATCCGAACCAAACTCTGCCACGTAGAAATCCTTTTTCCGTTTTCTCTTGGTGAAAACTGGTGCTTGCTTGAAGGATTTCTCTATTCCCGTGAGTCTACGCGGTTTAGACTTCTGCGTGCTCGGTTCACTGTCGGAGCTGATCGTGATGGTGTTCTCAAACTTCTCCTTCGAGTCGGACACAATGATGATCCCCTCGTCATCGGAGGTATCGGAGTCACTAGATTCGTATAACGGATTGGTTACTAGGTTTTTAGGGTCAGGGGTTGATGGTCGGGATTTATTTGTTCTATGTTGAGAGTTATCTGATCTAAGTTGTGATGTATCTGATATAGATTTAGAACTATCTGATCTAGGTTGGGATGTATCTGATCTAGGTTGGGAGGGTTTCGAAAAATCTGCCGAGGAAAGAAGATCATTGATTTGTCTTACTGCAAAGGAACTAGCTTTCGTCTAAAAATAGTTTCTGTTAGAACAAGAATCTGTTGCTTTATTTTATGATGAGTTTCGTGCCTACAAGACCAAAACCTACGATTTCACCATTCTATTAAAATGATATTTATCTATACCTTTTGTTCAGATTTACTGAAAAAATCTGTGGTTTCCTCGCTCTGGGACGGATCCAAGTTCTCTGGTTCTGGAGAATCCTGCTGGTAATGGATCTGAGAGTACAGATATGATTCAAGCTCAGCAGCGTCCTCAGAGTCACTCTCATCCTGAGATTGATTTTAAAAAATGTGTCATCAAACATATATACGCTTTCTGCTATATAAATAATCTTGTTGTACGCGAAACCATGTAAATTTTTTCTTTGTATAGCTTACAACCAAATATAGAATTATATAATTGGAGTATTTAAAATGAGATAACTACAGTTCATGAAAAGCAGACCAACATAATTCATTTAAGGAGTCTTCCTAATCTTGACGTTCACAATGGAAATAAGAACCAACTTCTAAGTAGATTAGAGGAGGGGTAAGGAAAGGAGGGACGGGATAATTTAACAACTTGTTCCCGGATGAGTAAATAAAAAATATTCTTGTAATACCTCTGAATGGTAGAAACCCTGTGTATGATGGTTATAAATCATGGTTTCTGAAAATAACAGTTCATGTAAATTTCATTTAATGGCACTATGTATGTATGTATGTATGTATATTGTTACATTGTATAAGGTGTAGGAAAATGAATGCCCAAAATCATAGAGAAAAAGTTCTGTGACCCACATAAAAAAAAATAATAAACCATAACTGGAAACATTTGTAAATAAATGTTGTTTTAAAGAATAAAATAGCAGGAAGCATTTTTTGGTTCTCACAGCCAGCTAGATATCCATAGAGAACTGATCGTCCTCGTCCTTGTTCTGCTCAACCTTCTTATCAACACTCGTCTTCTTCTTCTGGTCGTCCTTCGTCTTTAAATCAGTCGTCACACCTAAAATATTTTTAAAATGCTAAAGCAATTTTTATGTTAATTTTTATAATTACTGTTACTTAATTTCAGTGGTTTTCAGAGAAAATCTTTTCAAATCCCTTTCCTAGTTGTAAACTTAATTGTCAATTATAATTATTAACTACAGGGTGTCCAACATCAAATTAGACCGCGTCAATGGGTCTAATAAATTACGATTTGGGGGACAAATCAGAAAATTTTATAAGAATGAATCTGTTTGAAAAATTTAATAAGGCTATTAGAAATTTTATTTGCAAAAAAGGCTAGATTTGTAGAGTATTATGTGCGTATTTTAGCGTTAAAGATTGGAGATAATCTAATATGATAAGGAACGCTCTGCAGTAGATTTTTTTAAACTTAAAATTTTTTTTTTTGCCATTTCTTAAGGAAGTTAGCCTGTTTTAGTTAAAAATAAAACTTATCAAGTGCAAAGAATGACTTAAATTCCATACAATTAACTGTTACAATATCGATACACGCATAAATAAAACTAATGATGATACTAAAATTGTTATCGATTCTTGCAGATCTCATTTCGTATTAGCTCGTAAAAGTCTAAACTGAAGATAATGGTTAATTTTGATAATTCTGATGCAAAACAGCTTTAATCAATAATTTTCAAGTTCACAATAATAATGACATTTAAAATAAATCTTGACGGTACGATTTTAGCACACAAACACTTGAAGTTACATTTTTACGACAGAAAAAAAATTAATATCCTACCAGGAATACAAGGCATGTTATTTGGAGGCGTTTTAGCAAGAGGAGAGTTCCGCATGTTCATTAGAAAAGCTCTTTCGTAAACTATCTTTGTACCACCGGGCGTTGTTCCAAAAATAGTTCCACCTGAGCCAAACAACCAATATTTTGATTTGTTAAATGTCAGGTTTACAACGATGAACCCTGTATATATATTGCATATATATATATATTATAAGTAGTAATTTCTATTTCTATAATTATATGCATGATCATAACTAAAAACCACATTAACAAATCTACCTCAAATTTCAATTGGGAAACTTCAACAAATAGGAATAATAGCTTGGTTAAAAATGTCAAAATTGAGTTAGCTGACTTTTGAAGGGACAGTTTATATTTCCAGACAAAGCTGGGTTCTCAAGTAAGGGTGTGTAAAACAAATCGTATTTTCGTACTAGGTAACAAAAGTTCATTTAACAATAATCTTTCTATATGATTCAAACCAGTCAAACTAGTTCAAATCTAAGTTGAATAAGCGCGATAAGAAATTTATTATATTTATTTATAATGTTTGATTATCTTAAAACCAATAAGAATCTATGTGTCTCAAAAAATCTGAATAGCTAGCACAATTTTATTCATATTTTCTTTGCAAACCGACAGGTGTGGTGACTGGTGATTCCTGTGTATTTGAGCCACTTTATTCTAACGTTTTACAGCATCAAAATCATTTCTCAATTGCAATAAATTGTGTGAATCAGTAATAAACATGTACTGTATTCAGAATACTGATATTTATACATCATAAATCATTCTAGCTTATAGCATTTGCATTTGCACTGATTTTACACGACGATAAATTTTTTTAGGGCCGTAACTGGAAGCCTATGAACGTAGGGGGGCGGTTCTAGTAAAATTTAGTAATTATTACTGGTCACTAGCCTGATTTCGGAGATATAATATGTTTAACATAGATTTATCATCATGCTTATCACTTAGATTGACCTTAACTTTGACGTTTTCTGGTAAGCTTGAATTTCATGATGTTCATAACTTGCTTACACAATTATTTAAGTTTAAATTATCATTAAGTCATTCTATCTCTGTAGTTTTATATTGCATCAAGCATATATCCATACATCTCTGTTTTTGATAATACAAGTTATAGAGAGATTAATTCTAGCTTGATTACCACAAAATACACTCTAAAACAACCTTTCTGACCTATTTGTCACTGTACTATCTTTGAAAAATTAATGTATTGATTTATATTTGATCCTGAGGAATGAGTCACAGGTGGGGCAACCACCCATTCCGCCCCCCTCCCCTCGCTTACGGTCCTGCAGTTTAATCTTTGCTACATTTCTGTGAGAATTGGTTTTTTACAAACATGAACCTGTATGAACCTATAAAAGAGAAGCCAAAATATTTAACATAATATTCCGTTTCAGGATATAAAGAATTTCGGATACATTTTTAAATATATTTATATATGTGAAGATTTGTGTAATATTTGGTGTCTAGCCTGGTGTTGTACTGTAATCATCAGGCATATCATCCTCGTTATTGATAACAACTCGTCTAGGTATATCCTGACCGATAGTTGTAGCACGAGCCATGGGGGATGCAGACATCTTATCTGAAAGTACATGATACTGAAAACAGACAATCATAAAGCCTTGAATCCTTGCATGGGGTAAAATGCAGGTCATGTCACAAAGAACTTTAAACTTTGATATATGTTTCACACATGCTCAGATAAAGCTTTAAGGGTACCGTTCTGAATCGGACATGCAAAGGGTCACTTAAATTGGTAATTTCCTATCACACACACATGGATATAATTGGTCATGTGGCCGCAGCGTCCAGCCCCCTAGCCTGTCCTAGCCGCGGCGCTCGTAGCCTGTCCTAGCCGCAATTGATAGGAGGGGGGAGGGGGGATCCAAAATCCGTTACTAGGAAAGACCTTTACACTTAACCCCTTTAATACTCCACTTATAATAAACTGAACTTGGCTAAAACTCGATTTAGTATAATTATACAGTTAATATTTGAAAATTCCAGATTTCTAAAAGTTAAAAATCATTTCAAATTTACCACTCTAGGTTTCCGTTACATTGCACCTTTAATACTTGGCCTAATTTTCATATGAACCTGCATTTCACAAACGAAATACTCGGTAAATTCCTACACAGCGATTTTTGGACCCGCCCCCCTCTTATCAATTTTGTTCATGGATCTTTTCAAGTTCACAATAATAATGACATTTAAAATAAATCTTGACGGTACGATTTTAGCACACAAACACTTGAAGTAACATTTTTACGACAGAAAAAAAATTAATATCCTACCAGGAATACAAGGCATGTTATTTGGAGGCGTTTTAGCAAGAGGAGAGTTCCGCATGTTCATTAGAAAAGCNGGTCACACATGACCTAATAAATTGTCTTAAAAGATAGAGAATTATTAGTTATTTTTTTCAAAAATTGATTTCGTGCAGAAGAGTGGGCGGAGTATACGTCAAGTTTGTACTTAACAATTCCCCGCATTCTCATCCCCATTTTTAACGATATTATTGTCACCAGAAACGGATATATCACTGATCCCTGAACATTTTTTACGGGAAAAAATAAACTGCTAAAACAAATACTAACAAAATTTATAATTTCACTGATAAAAAATACATTAACGACAATTAATTGCACCACGTGTTTACGCCTTCAGAATATATTGCGCACTATACTAGTAACTATTACTTCTTTCTGCTTTTCTGCTAGAATGGTGTACTTCAAAAACCGGTTTTGGAGTGCGTCGGACCGGTACCTGAGGGTACACACCTGCAGACATAAGTAGAAACCTACTTAAGGATATTTTACACAAGAAGAATTTCAATTCTCTAAATATTTTTTATCCTTGTCCATTTGACATGTTTGAAGAATTTTTGGTTTAGGTGTTTGTAAGAAAATACGATTTTGTTGTAGATTTAGAAAGCATTTAGTCGAAAAATGACGAATTGTTGATTTTGACTGTTATAATGGCTGCTAGTCTGTTCCTGGGAAAGTCTAAATACACGGAAAATCATTCAGTGTATCACCCCCACCGTACTCCGACGGTTGAGTCTGGGGCAATTTCAAGATGGCTGACAATGAGGCCGCACGAAATCTTCTCTTGAAGTGATAACGGATAAATATCGTGAAATTTTGATAGATTGGTGAAATTTTGAGTGAAATTGTGATCAGGAGATTTTCAAGTTTCTATTGAATGTATTTTTTCCTGATGTAAATTTGTATTGACGTGTAAAATACACAATTATAATCGTGTTACCCAACCCTTAAGCTATAAAATATAACTATTGTTCGGTTTTAAAAATGAACCCATTATTTTCTTGTTAATTGTTATCAAGTAAATTTATCCTTAGTTGCCTTCGGTCGTTACACATTTTTTAGCTCCCAGTTCAGATTTTCTATCATGTAAAATAATTCTTGCTATTTGAGTCTTGAATTCCCATGTGGTTTGTTTTTTATCACACAGAATTACTCCGTTTAAACCATTTTAATGTGAGCGGCGCGCGTTTATTTATTTTATTTACATTCTAATTCGCGACACAAGGTTATCAGTGGTTTGTTTCAGAAGTATACATTGAAGAATAAAGAGATGCTGAAATGAAATGGAATATTTGGTTTGGTGACATTATCCAAGTTCTGGGTGTGTACTCAGGTTGATTTTTAAGGTTTCTAATTAATTCTGGTAGTTTTTTGTCAGAATGCAATTTAAACGTATCTAAATTCTAGGTTGTTTCCTAGAAAAGGATTTTTGGTCTCTCACGCCCCTCCCCTTCTCCTTACATCTGAAATTTTACATGAAATGTTTAATAAGTGGCCGCAGCGCCCGGCCTCCTGGCCCGTTATATCCGCAACGTTCCCTTGCCGCAGCACTCGGTCCAATAAGTGTCTTAACCTTATCTAACCCGACCTGAAATAATACAAATTACATGTACAGTTTTTGGTGAAGGAAGGGGGTGCAAAAATCCTTCTCTAAGACTGAGCCAATCCTTACAGGTTTTTTTTGGGATATTTTTGATTTTGCTTATGTGATTCTATTCTATGATTGTCATAATAGATTTTCATTCCTGTTCTTGCATTGAGAATTTTAATCAATGTTTGATTGCAGGGACTTAATCAAACCTCAGATAATTTACGAAGAAGAGGTTCTGGTACAGTAGTTTTCTTTAGAAGGTATGTTATGTATTCTTATTTGACTAGTTTCCTCATTTTCTGGGGTGGAGTAGTGTACGCATGCAATTTGCATACAAGGGTGCTTATATTCTATTGTTTAAATTTCCTGGGCCTCATGGACCTTATCCAATCTTCTTTATTCTTATGTTCCCCCTAATTTTACACAAATTATTTTAAATTTTCCACACCAAGTTTTTAAAATTGTTACATCTTGATATATTATCGCGTTTTGCAGATTTCATGGAATAAGATACAAGAAGAATCTAGGAATTACAATATGTTTCTATTCTAGCCAGATACAGTTGACAATGGCGTCTGGCGGTCAACGTATTGTTCAGACAGGACAGGGTCCGATCATGGTAGCACGGCCGCAGGGTCAGCCTGTTCAGGTGTTGCCTGGAGCTCAGCTCGTCCGAACCTCGGGCATAATGGTCGGAGGACATCGTCCGACCGGTCCTATGCAAAACCAGATGATCAGACCACAGCCTGGGATGCAAACTGTAAGTAGTTTTTATCTGTAAATTATATTCTATATTTTGAACAATTTTTTCTAAATTGTTAAAGATTTTACCCATTATAGAGAGTGAATTCGCAAAAGCCTTGTCAATTGCTTGAACTGATTTGTAAAAGGATGTTCGAGTTTTCTTTTTCAAATAAAACCTATTTGAATTTTTCAGATTCCTTCCACGAGCGCCGGGGTACAGAACATAGTGATCCGACAGAACGGTAGCAGACCCGGTCAACCCGGAGCACAGATAACAGTTCCTCTAGCAACCCTACAGGGTCTCCAGGCCGGCCAGGGTATACCCACCGGGCAGCCCGGTCATCTTCTAGTGAAAACAGAGACAGGACAATATCAAATATTACGAGTTGGACCACCGGGACCACAATCAAACATTTCAACTGTTCCACAGCCCGTCACAACTGTCATGAGACCCACTGCTGTAGCTGTGACATCTGTGCAAGCGATGCGTACAACAGCGCCGATGGTGCATCAAATGCGTCAGCCAACCATGCCAACAGTTGTCCGATCTGTTGCACAGCCGACAGCGGTGAGTTCGCCTCAACCACAGCAGTCGCAACCACAGGCAACAGCTACTTCAGCTGCTGCTGCTAGGTATTATTTTTATATTTATAGAAGTAATCTATATTGCGTAGGTACGTCTGATCATATCTTACGAACTCCTTGACCGATTTGCATCAAATTTTGATTTATGAACTTGCTACAACCATGAGAATGTACTCAGTTTAAAGTTGAGTGGGTTGAATTTTTGTAAAAACATACAAAACAAGGTAATGTGAACTAAACCCTTAGAATTCTAATATAGACCTTGTACAGTCATGTATCATCTTCAAGAGTAAATTCATGTAGGTCGATTTTGAACAAATTGTTTTTTTCATCTTGACCACAATAATCAATTTTGTAATATTTTTTCAAATTGTGGAAGCTTGTAGCTTAACTTTATCTGATTTCGTTCAAGAATTCACAGGTTCAGATTTCCCAGGAATTAAAATTAGAATCTGAAATGGACAGGTTCGACCTTCTGTTACGATAATTCTGATTATTTTAGTAACAGTATGGGTCAGCAGATGACGCCTGATACAGCTAAGATCAAATGTAAAAACTTTTTGGCAACTCTACTACGGCTGGCGAGTGATCAACCCGAGGGAGTCGCCAAGAATGTTCGAGCTTTAATTCAGGTTAGACCTGCTTCGATGTATGATGTGGTGTGGCTTCTTGAAGATCATATCTTGTATATTCCTCTTACAGATTATTTTTTTCTATGTGGAGCATTTGATATTACAAGAATATTTTTTTTCTGAATTTCGGCCGCCCCTCGTCCATAACCTTAAAGGGTAGGTGTATCAGGGAAACCTTTTTTAACAGAAATAACTTTTCCTCCTTATTTAAAGAATTATCATTTCTAAAACTTGTATGTCCCTCTTCATTCAAGCCCTTGATACGATGATTCTCTCACCCAAAAAAAAACCACAAATAATTCACCAAATTTTTTTCTTGTTTATATTTCTTCAGTGTCTTGAAATCTTTTGTTCAGGGTTTGATAGACGGACGTGTTGAACCTGAAATTTTCACAACAAAGTTGCAGAAAGAATTAAACTCATCTCCTCAACCCTGCCTTGTTCCTTTCCTCAAGAAAAGCCTTCCATATCTTCAGCACTCACTAGCCACACTAGAGCTTAGCATAGAGGGGGTCCGACCACCACCGTTAAACGCTGTGGGGAAACTTCCGCCGGCGGTAACCGCCGGTCCCCCGACCCAGCTTAGAATAAACACTCCTGCTCCAGGTGGTATTGGAACTATATCCCGACCTGTTGCTCCTTTTGTGAACCGACCTATTACTCCAATTCGGTCTACTTACACCCGTCCAGGTAACCTTCACTCTCAAGATCAATAATTTAGATAATTTCTTCATAATTTTTATAATTTAAATAATCTAATCCAATTAGTAAGTTTTCATCCGAAATCTCTCTATTGGTTTCTAAATAAATTGAACTTTACAGTTTTCTAATTGCATTATATTCATGTTAGAGTTTTCTAATCGCATGAGTTTTCTAATTGTATTATTTTATTCTAGAGTTTTCTAATTGTATTATTTTTATTCTAGAGTTTTCTAATTGTATTATTTTTATTCTAGAGTTTTCTAATGTATCTTCCATGAGTAGCAGTAGACCAGGATTCTCTATGCCTCAACCCCAGGTATATTTTATCCGAGTATTTTGGCGCCGTTCAGATTTTTTTTATTGAGACCTTTTAAACATCTAGGTATTAATTCCCCTCTGATGTTTAATCAATTGCTTATTATATATTTTCCATCAAGTCATTTTAAAGAATGTTTCTGCAAACTGTTGAAATTACACATTTTTTTGTTTTAAGTCTCAAATAACCCGTAAAATTTCTGTGTTTTTAAATATGTACAAGGTACATCTTGTATATTTTCTATTTTGTCATATCTGTTCGGTTCCATAGTAGTAAACCTATCGTGTAAGAATTCCCATTATTACACGGTTCAGGAGAAAAAATTTCCAATATTGTTCGCTTCCTAGCGTTTAAGAACGGTAGGTATATAATTTTTATTCTTTAACGTTCAGACCGTGTAAGAACGGAAATTGTTACACGGTCAGAGCGTGAAGGAATGTATATTCTTACACGCTCCAAGCATTAAAGAATATGATAATCTTATGAGGAAAAAATGTAATAATGGAAGTTCTCATAAGATTATCGTATTCTTCTAGTTTTTCTTTCGCTCGAAATTAACCAAGGAATTACTCTACATTAACCTTTGCTGTCTTCTTATATCCTTAAATCTTCAGCTTACAGAGGGTAAACAGTAAACACCTATTTTTTTTTGCTTTTAAATCTTTAATGTCAATTCAGCACTGAAAAGTGCCTTATTATGGCAACATTGTATGAATTTGGTCGTGTGCTGAAACCTATATAATAATAATACAAATTGTCCCAAGATGCAAAACCGAGGTACATAATACATATAGTGAGGACCTCCAATCTGAAACTTGAAAGCTGATAATAAATCCCCCCATTTTGATAAGCACCTCCTCTTATACTCTACGAACTATCCCTTTAATTTTTTTTTAATTTAGTCCAACCTGTCCAATAGTTCTCAACCTGTGATAAGAGACAAGAAGTCCGCTGGTAATAGTTACTCGGCGGCCGGTGACGACGATATTAACGATGTTGCCGCTATGGGCGGAGTAAATCTTCAAGAGGAGGCTAATGTAAGTGTACTCTACTTTATTCAAACCAGAGAGACTGGATTTTATGAATATCAAGAAGTTGTAAATTTATTTTTTCTTGTTAAAATACTTCTCTTGACTACAGTCGATATGAAATTCAACTATTCATATCCAGTTCAATTACTTCTTGCTTTTCATTTTTGCCTCTCTCGTGTGTTTTTAAATAGTTTTCGTTTATACTCTTCTTGTGTTTTAAGAACTTATGAACAAAGATGTTTTCCTTGTCTGAAGTTTCCATGAGAATTTAACTCTGCATTATATAACATGTTTTTCCGCTCATTCTTCTTTTATGTTTTCTTCTTGTCGTTGATGTTACTTGGTGAGAACTTGAGACTGCAGTCTGAAGAATAGTTCATGTCTGAACTATCCTTAATTTATCTTAAATTTCTTCCTCCAGATATCTTATGCTTAGAATTCATTCCATTCTTATTATAAGGAACAGGATCAGAAATTTTTTTGAGTGGGTTTTTTTGGGCTGGGTTTTTTCATGCCAACCCTGGTATTTTTGGGATATTTTGTTGCATGGATCCGGATCCGAGAATCGTATATTTTTTATTATCTGCAAACTATTGAGAATCCAGATCCTATGCTACACTGCTTACAAGTAAACGCTTATATTATTCTGTCAATTAATTTTTTTATATTCTAAACGGATTTAATATTCATAAGATTTTTGTAGAAAGAGGGTCGACCAGTTTCTTATAAACACTCCTAGCATGAAAAGTTGGAAATTTACGATACTAAAAGACATTTAAACTGAACATTTTGTTTTAAATCCAAATTGATTTTTTTATATTTTCAGCGAATTCTTGGGTCTACGGACAATGTTGGAACTGTGATAAGATCTTGTAAAGATGAAACCTTCCTTCAAACTGGGTTATTGCATCAGAAAATATCTAGAATTTGTAAAGAAAAGGTAATATTTAGAAACTAGATCCGGTCTGGAAATTGAGTATGGGGGTATGGATAAACGCAAGGTTAAGATGTTAAGAAGTGTATCAAATACCAGTCTGTTTAAAACTTCTCCAGGATTGATAATGGTATTGTTCAGGGTTTGGAACCTCCTTCTGCCGAGGTGATTGGTTTAGTTTCTCACGCTACTCAGGATAGACTCAAGACTCTAGTATCCAAACTATCCGTCATAGCAGAGCACAGGCTGGATATCATTAAAACGGAAGGACCCTACGAAGTTACCGATGTAAGCATTTCTTTAATTTTTATTTTACATTATACTAGCTTGGGAACCCAGCTTATAGTTACTCCCCCCGTTTACCTGCACTAAATTTTCGCTATACAAGTCGACCCACTCAACTTAGAATCTCAAATCCTAGCGAAGAACATTTCCGTGGTTCTCCTGAGTGCCCCAATCAAAACTTGAGGCAAATCGGTCTATGGGTTTCTGCGTTATGATCGGCCTAACAAATATCCAAAGAGAGATTACAACTTTATAGATATAGATGTGTTTAACATTTTTCAGGTTTTCCAAAAGAAAAAGAAAAGAATTTACTGTGTAAAACTCTGATAAATATTATTTTAGCAAAAACTTTGTTTTCTTAAAAACCTCTTGAAAACATATTCCGCATTTATCCCAAATTCAAGCCACCCTCTCTCATTTTAATAAAATATGTTTTTGGGATCGAATTTAATGAACTTGAACTCTAGGGCTGAACTATCTAACGCCGGTTCAAATCCTGAATTACTGATTTAAAGTTTATCATTGATTCAGCATTTGAACCGGCGTTATGTAGTTCAGTGTCCTCGACAATTCATCGAATTCTGTCCATGATTTAAGAAACATATGTTCTAGGATATAAAAGGTCAAATACGGTTCCTGGAGGACCTGGATAAGATGGAAAAGAAGCGACAGGAAGAAATGGAAAGAGAGATGCTAATCCGAGCAGCAAAATCTAGGTATTTAGACGTAACGAACTTGACTCTGATACAATCCGTCTCGGGCGAAACTATACAGAGTGGTTGACTCTTGAACTGCAGATGTATCTAACTAATAAATGTTTATTGATGTATTTTTTACCCTGGCCGACCCTTACCCTTTAACGTACCGTCCTGTTCTACTCGATTAACCTGTTTTACAAAGTTGATGAACAAATTTTAGGCGGGTTACATCTTTGTGATAAAGTAATATTTGCGAGTATTTTCTCTTCGAAGGAATTCCGATACAGAACACGCTTTAATTCACGTTTACGAATAAACGGAATAAACAAAGTATAAGACTATGTTTACTGAATGTTTCGGACATAAAACTATTTTGAATGAGTTTGTTTGGTGATAGGTTACAATTCGTTATCTAATCGTTTAATTATTTAGAACAAAAACGGATGATCCGGAGAAAGAAAAGATGAAAGCCAAAGCTAAGGAGTTGCAACGAATAGAACAAGAACAACAAAGGTAAACCACTGATAGTCCTCAGATCAGAACGGGCTAATCCAGATTTCCTTTGGCGCGGATAGATTTATGTCGTCGGATATAGTTACCGCTTTTTTATATTTTTTGATTCTCTCTTGGTGGATTTTCAAATTAGAATTTAATTCTCTGGATACCGAAATCAGTCTATGTAGGTCTAATGTAAGCCTCAGAAATTTTAATTCTATTATTCTCTCTAAACCTTCCAAATCCCGACCAGGACTTAAAATAAAGTTTGTATTGTTATATTGAGGTTGGATAGAATAGAATCAACTCTGTATTGTATCCAAGATTTATAGACCAATTTTACCTTAAAAGTAAATATTTTATATTTCAGACATTCAGAAGCCAACGCGACTGCCCTAGCTGCTATTGGTGGACCTAAAAGTAAAAAGTTTAAGTTTGACGATAATAATAAAGTCGGGAGCTCTGTGCCTATGAGACCAAGAACTAAAAGGGTCCATTTACGTGACGTGATTTTTTTAATGGAACAGGAAAAAGATTTAAGACACAGTCCGCTCTTGTTCAGATCATACTGCAGTTAATTACTGAGTTATTTGTTAATCAAACTATCCTAAAGAAGGGTTTCTTCTTGAGACGGATCTTTCAGACCACCAATAGAGTTCTTCAACCAACCTGGTCCCAGGTTCCTGCTTGGATTAATCTTTCAGACAGGCTGGAGTAAGATTATAGATTGGGAGTTATTTAAACCAACCTGGAGTTATCAGACCAGCCTGGAGTATGGTTCCAGCTTGGGATGGAGTTATCAAGACTAGCCTGGAGTATGGTTCCAGCTTGGGACGAAGCTAACAGACAAGCCTTGAGTATGATTCTAGCTTGGGTAGATCTTTCAGACTAGTCTGGAGTAAGCTTCTATCTTGAGATGGATACATCTAACCAATTTGGATTATGATTCCAGCTTGGGAGTAAATTATCAAGCTAACCTGGGCATGGTTCCAGCTTGGGATAAAATTATCAAACAAGTCTGGAGTATTGTTCCAGCTTGGGATAAGTTATCAAACCAACCTGAAGTATAGTTCTAGCTTGGGATAAGTTATCAAACCAACCTGGAGTATTGTTCCAGCTTGGGATAAGTTATGAAATCAACCTGGAGTATGGTTCTAGCTTGGGATAAGTTATCAAACCAACCTGGAGTATGATTTTAGCTTGGGATAGCGGTATTAAACCAGCTGGGAGTAAAGTTCCAGCTTGGGATAGAATTACCAAACAAACCTGGAGTATGATTTCAGCTTGGAATAAGGTTATCAAACCAACCTGGAGTAAGGTTCTACCTTGGTATTAAGATTTTAGTGAAGATAAAACCAACGAAGGAAGCTTGAATGGTTTGAAACCAAGTGCCTGAAATGTGTACTGTATATGTACTGTGTGACGGGAACCAGATTATAAACTACTGTACGGATGTGTCAATTCTTACTTAACGATGCAACTGTAGACGGTCTTCAATATCCAAATTTCTCAGAATCAAAATATAGACAAACAAAAATTTATTTTTCTTAAACTCAAAAATATAAATTATCAAGTCTGTACCTAGCATATCTGTGTATTGTAGATCAGTTCACATACAACCCCCCTTTCTTTAAAAAAATATCAGACAATTTTTAACTTTATACAAATTGCCATGTTTTGTTCTTAGGATAAAAGTTTAGGCTCCGCGGTTGAATCTGATGATTTTGTAAATAATAAAAAAGTTTTCAAGAATTGTTGAAGATAAAGTTTATATTTTGATTCTGGTTGTTGATCCCATGTACCTGAATATGTATGATTTTAAGTCTACCTGTACATTTCTTTTATTCTGTCTTCTTCAAATATTTTTTTATAATTAATGTTTTCTTTTCAAAATTTGGGAACCTAGAGATGTGATAGTTCCCTCTTTGTTCCAACTTATTTAAGATCTCAACTAATTTGTTAATATTTTTCTCCTCTCCGTTCCTTGATTAATCTTAGTTTTTATATTTATTTTATTCTTCGACTAGGTTTATTTAGCTTAGCAGTATACGCGGTTTTTCTTAATTTTTCATTTAGTTTAATACAAATATCAATTTCATTCAGAATTCGCTGTACTATAATTATTATTTAATGATCGCCTTATAATCTGTTCTGTTAAGAAATTATGCAACCTAATATAAATACACGAGTAAACAAATTTATTTAGATAATGTTTGAAATGATAATTAGGCATTTTAAAATGTGTTTTGCATCGCATTATTTAATGATAATGCTTTAAGACCTCCTCAGTGAAAATCAAATTATGAAATAAAATCGTATATGGAAACCTAAAGGAAGATTGGATACAAAAAATTGGTTTTTTATGTCTAATATTATAAATAATCCCTGTCGTCTTTGTGTTTTAAAAACATTGGCTAATTAAATATATTTTTCCTGAAGTTTGGTTTGTGAAGTAAGGTAGAAACTTAAGTTTATACTGAAGTACTACAGCTCGAAATTTTGGAATTCCTAGAGCTTTAAAACTTCTGAAAGAAAACCTGTCCAAGAATAATTTTTTAACCGCTGATGTTAAGAAGGAAAAAAATTGGAATTTTTGGATTGTTTAAAAAAATTATTCTGAAAAGGAATTGAGTTTTGTCAGAATTCATAGTTTGAAATATCTAAAGTCGACGACATTGGGTTGCAAAAAATCTGAGTTTGTGACAAACCCGGTAACCCATGGAAAACTTATTTCCAGAAAATGGGCCAAATCCAAGTTCAGTGTGAACATTTATCCCGTGAAACTAGAAAACTAAAGCTCTCCGGTAAAATCGCATAATAATAGTTGAGGGGGACTAAAATATGATTTTTCAAAATACTGTCATGTATTCCAGACACTTCTTTGTAGCAGGTCTACACCATTTTAATACAATTTTAGACATGAAAAGCAATGTTTTGACACTTGCCGATATTTATTAATATATTTTGATTGGACTAGGACATTAAAAACTATTATATATTTGAAAGGAAAACAATATTTGCGTTTTTCCCTTTAATTATACATTATAGAACTAAATGCGCATTTATTTTTGTTAACTAATAATTATAAATACTTCAGTATTGGTTATCATGTCTAATATAGTGTTTAAACGGTGAAAACTATGAACTGCTCTAGGACACCGGCACCATCCATCCAGACTGCACAACATTTCGCTGAGTGCGGTGAGAGTTAGAGGGTTGTCATGTACAGAAACATTTTATTTAACTTCGAAATCTCTACAGGCAGTAGGGTATTGTTGTGAATTGAACATACCATTCTGTAACTGAAGGATGAAAATCTAATTAATATCAGACCTGTTAAACCTAATCAATTTTGTTTTCAAGAGAATTCAAAATGAGGTTTCATAAATATCTTGTATAATTATCTGGTCGGAGGATTAGTGGTGTGGTATATTGCCTACCTGGAGTACAAAGATGAAGATAATGTAGGATGAGCTGGGTTGCAAACTATAGACCCTCCTGAGACCAGGAGACATGAAACATGAACCATTCTCAACCTTAAACCCTGTGCTACACCTTACTCCGGTAGGCGGAGGTTAACACTGGATATATCGGACCTCCGGAGATACCTTAAAATTCAGTAGATTGTAGATATTCTTTCATGCGGTTACATTGTCCGTCATATTGTGTACAGTGAATACTTTCCGGCTTTTCATGTAAATACATGTACATTATGATTTATGTGTTCATAATTGTTCATATTTTAATATTAATATCCATAAAATGTTACATATTGATAGATAATTCATAACAGTTTAATCTTTTAAAATATTGCTTATATTTATGTACATACAGTCATATAAGGTGCAACATGTCGTTTTCTAAGAATTTTATCGTTTTTCTCGTATTTTAACATTTTTATAATCAACAAAATAATGTGTCAAACACAATAACAAATTATATAATATGTTCGCTTGAGAGCAATAATAAAAACACATTTTAAAGGGACAGACCGGCTATGTAAGGTAGTTTAACTGAGTATGCAGTGTTGTAGACAAATTCTTTAGGATTCATAAAAAACTTTTTACAGATCCGTAAATCCTAAGTTTGAGCACAAAGTCGACGTTCAAAATCGTACTTTTGGGTGGATACGTTTTCAGAATTGTTTTTTAATTATTGAATAAGGACGACAAAAAATGTAAACAAAATTCTACAGTAAAGTAATTAGTGGTTTAGGCACAGGTTGAGTAAATAAAAATTAACTTATCATTGAAAATAGTAATCTTATTCAATCATTAGTTTATATAAACTCTCATAAATCACAAAGATTTTTTGGAATTTTTATTATAAAGACGACATTTGAAGAATTTGAAGAAATCTGCGAACAAATTCATAGAAAATAAGAAATTCAATATTATGATAAAAAAGGAAAAAATTAATTTTAACTTCGATTATTTCTTTTGAGAAATATGTTCTTAAACATCTAATTAGTTAACTATAGAATTTTTACTATATTTTTCGTCGTCGTTATTTAACAATTTAAAAAAACGATTCTGAAAAAAACGTACCCACCCAAATTCATGATTTTGAACGCGCTCAAACTCTGTATATTATACATCTTGGTAAAGTTTTATATGTCTTAAATGCATCCTAAAGAATTTGTCCAGAACACTGCATACTCAGTTTAACTACCTAACATAGCCAGTCTGTCCCTTTTAAATAGATTATTTTTTTGATATTTTACTCAATATTTTTTTAGTATCTAAAAATATTGACGAACAAAATTTTTATAAAAGCATAAAATATTTATAGTGGAAAGAAGAAAACATGATTCCATTAATTAAGTTTCTAAATTGGAGGGCGGTGGGGGGGGGGTT
>NW_019396205.1:603099-610272 GCF_000591075.1 Eurytemora carolleeae
GGCATAAGAGCTATTCAGTTCAGTAATATTTTACTATCATTGGCAATCTGGACACAACTTTATCTGTATCGATACTTGTTCCCTCTCGTTATAGTTGACAAGGCACAAGAGCTATTCAGTTCAGTAATATTTTACTATCGCAATCTGGACACAACTTTATCTGTATCGATTCTCAATCTAGTTCTATCTTTCAAGAGAGCGATTCAAGCCTCTTCTTGTTTTCTAACCAAAAAGCAAATACTCTCACACTGTAATCAAAGCCGAGTACTATCGCAACTGATGTGTATTTAAATATATATGTTACGGGTTAAGTTAATGCACATATTTACAAGAATTAAGCAGATATATATAAGCGTAGTTAAGCTATTCACAATACAGGTTTGACGTAGTTATTTACAAACATAGCTAGGTTAGGTTAATCGCATTACAAGTTTCGGGTAGTTAATTATAAGCGCATTTAAATCTACAGACAATGTACAACGTAATTTATCTAGGTATGTTTTTAGTATAACTATGGGGATTTGGACGGTATTTAGAACAGGAAATGGCCGATTTATAACCGTACCCATAAACCCTTTGTCTGATCAAGTATGAATTAGATTACCATGAGTGTTTGTCTCTTTAAAATGTTCATTTTCATGTGCAGTTTCTCTGCAAAAGTGACTTGTGCATTTTTTGCATATAAGAAGCAATGAATACTTTTCGAGTCAGAAAAAAGCGACGTTACATTCCACATTTTTTATCAGATTAAGGTTTTAGGGTACCGTTTACTATTTTTACATGGAGGGTCACTTGAAATTACGCTTTCAATCCCTTTAAGGATTGTAGAAAGGAGAGAATATGAAATAGGATTAGAGAACGGAGAAAATATACAAGTAGAATTGAAAAAAAAACATGAATCATGATAAAGTATTTTACCTCTGTAATTAAATAGTTTATGAAGAAAAGAAGATATATATGATTAAACTTATTAAGTATTATTTTCCATATCATTAAATATTTATCGTTTTATCCCATATATCCTTTAAAATCTTATATTAAAGGGTGTTTAAAAAACACTTTACACTTTTTTCTCTCAGAGGCTTAATTATTATCCGACCATAGTGTCTCTAGGATGTTTGGAATACATGTTTAAAAAATTATCGGATTTGGTCAACACTGTTCTGAATGAATATACTTTATCTCTTGGGGATGAAATTAATCAACCCACCTTTAACAAAGCTGAAGGAAGTCCAGAACTTGCTTTAAAATGTCAAAAATCTAATTAAAGGTGTTCTATATAACCATAAAAAGCTTTGTTAGTTAATAGATTACATGTTCAGGGTGGAGCTAATATGACCAAACCCCAATTTGGAGGACACTGTAACCCACCAGTTCCTTCACTTCTCCTTCAACATGGAGAACAGCTGGCGGGGACCATTACTATAAGCTGATCGGACCATATTTTATTGCAAGAAGGAATATACCTTACTATCCTAAAGCTTTTCCTTGTGTAAATCTACTCTAACCATGGCCCATGAGGGCTCAGCATGCTGGCAGGACATGAGCTTGTGAACAGACACCACAGCCAGCATCTTATGTTGTCAGCAATAGTTTAAATCAAAGTTTGGTTTACACCTGATAATGTCCATTGTCCATGAAGTATTCCATGTCTGGCCTATAATCCAGAATATTTGGGGCATGGCAAAAAATGAGATTATAAGGAAGAAATGTGAAACATCTAAAGCAGTGAGGCGAGAATAGGAAATCCCAGCCGGGTAGGCTGATCAGTACCTTTCCCAAGAGATAAAGAGCATTTATTCAGAGCAGGGTTGACCAAAACCGATAATCTTTTAACCATATAGTCTTAACATCCTAGAGACACTGATACAAATTTCATTATGATCGGATAGTAATTAAGCCTGTGAGAGAAAAAAGTGTTTGGTTTTTTTATCAAAGCTTTGTCTGATCAAGTATGAATTAGATATCAATGTTTTTGTTTCTTTAAGGAGTTTATTTTCGTTTGTGGTTTCTCTGCGAAAGTGACTTGCGCATTTTCTTGCTTATAAGGTGCAATGAATACTTTTCGAGTCAGAGATTGTCTCCCACATTTTTGATGAGATTAAAGGGAGTGACCGGCAATGTATGGTGGTTGAACTGAATATGTAGTATTGTGGACAAATTTTTTAGGATTCATTTGGACATATTAAATGTTTCTACGACGTATATTTACTGAATTTGACGATGATATATCGACGACGAAAAATAAAGTTAAAATTATACAGTAAACTAATTAGATGTTTAGGAACATATTTCTCAAAAGAAATTTGTCAATAAATCAATGTTAGAATCAAATATTTGGTTTTCATCATTATATTGAATTTCTTCTTTTCTATAAAGGAATTGAGTCCTTGTCACAAACTCTGATTTTCTAATCCTTATATCTTTGGAACCCACTGGCGTAAACCTTTGATGTTTAAAACTTATATTATTCGATCTAACAGAAGTCATAGTTTGAAATGACAAAGGTCTACGACATTAGATTCCAAAGATAAAGGGATTAGAAAATCAGAGTTTGTGACAAAGACTCAATTCCTTTGTTCGCAAATTTCGTCAAATTCTTCAAATGCCGTCTTTTCAATAAAAATTCCAGAAAATCTGCAGAAAATATTTGTGAATAATCAGAGATTATAGTAACTAATAATTGAATAAGATTACTTATTTTCAATAATTAGAGTTAATCTTTGTTTTCTCAACCTGTTCCAAAACAACTAATTATAGTTTACTACAGAATTTTATTTAAATGTTTTGTCGTCGTTTTTTAAAAATTGAAAAAACTTACCCACCTAAATTCATGATTTTGAACATCGACTTGGCACTCAGTAATTATGCATCGTGGAAACGTTTTATATGTCTCTAAAATGAATGAATCCAAAAAAGATTTTCTACAATATTGCATACTGCTTTCAACCACAATACATTGCCGGTCACTCCCTTTAAGGTTTCAAATGTATCGTTGTAAATCGGTGTGCCATCTTTGCATGAAGGTGACGCTTAAGTTCAAGTTTTCCTTTAACAGCTATCCAGTGAAAATAACATCTAATGCAGGGGACATTGGTTAGTTAGAAAGGGGCCAAGTGTTAGTTTTGGAACTAATATCCCTTGTAATGTCAACACATTTAAGTTTAGCAGATCTATCGAAAACCGTTGGAAATAAAATAAAGAAACTTTATTCAGTTTAACAGTATTTCTTTCCTCCTAGAAAAGAATGATAACATTGTCACAAACTCAGATTTTTTTTTACCGATATTCAAATCCTGAATTCTGCACGATCAAAGAGTCTCAGTTTAAAATATCAAGGGCTACACCATGTAGGCAGCATAGTTATAGGAATTAGAAAATTTGACTTTGTGGCGAGTACTCAGTTCCTTGTTAAGAAACCGTTATTTCTTCCCAATAGTAACTTCACGCAAAGATGACAATGCCCGATCCAAACGAAAGCTTTGTCAATAGATTAATTAACAATAACAGATATAACACTAGATTTCAAAATTTAGGGGTTTTTTGTTCACAATATACCCTAAGGTTGTGCTTAATTTCACCTATAGGAGTCCAGGTAAGTTTGCTACAAACATAAGAACTCTTTCTCTTCGGCTCACCTCAATTTGCAGTGAATGATATCTTATACACACTTACAGTGTTGATTTGTCCGGAGGCAGACGCCCAATGGAGTTACGCGCATGCTGCGTAGAATTACTTACAGAGAGAGAGCATGTTCTACGCCACATGCACGTAACTTCTTTGGGCTTCTGCCTCAGCGTTAATGTGAGCGAAAAATCCCTAAATCTTGAAAAGACGATATCCAGTGTTCTATCTGTTATTGTTAAATAATCTATGGATTTGTCTATCAAGTATCTTTAGATTTATAATTTTGAAAGCAGAATCAAGCACTTTTAAACCTATAAAACGACGATATCTTCCACATTATTTATCAGATAAAGATTTCAAGGTTACTGTTGTGAATCGAGCATTGCCCATCTTTGAATATATGGAGGGTTGCTTAAAATTACACTTACAGTCCCTTTAATAATATTACATTTACAGTCCTTACAGTCCCTTTAATAATATTACATTTACAGTCCTTACAGTCCCTTTAAGAACTAAGAATGAGTGAGAACTTCAGGGAATTCCCAAAACAATGGTATTTACTATTTAATGACAAATTTTGAATCGTCTTTGATTTACGCAGCTTGAAATAGTTAGATAAAAATACATAGATATCTTTTATAATATCTCAATATTGTTTACAGTTAAAGTTCAGGCGATAAATATCAAAGTTGGGAAACTGAAAGGTCTTCGTCAGAAATTGTTTAATATATTAGAATATTTTAGACGATGAAAGACGATTTTAATGTTGTTATCTATTTTCTATGTTTATTTCGACTGCCTGTATCTTGTAAGTGAATAGATGTAAGGTGAGGGACTGGATTGGGTTTGTAGGATAAGGACTGCTCTAAAACTAAAAAATAGTTTAAACCGAAGAGTAAACATCTTAGTTATTGTTTTGATCAAACTAAACTTCGTAGTAAAATCTGTGCAATTAGATTCTTTTGAGACCTTTTAGACATTTTTACGGTGCATATTTTATCAGCAAGAGCGCAAATTCAATATTTAAAATCTTCATTGATTGTCTATTTTGGAGAGATGATTGAGAATCGGGTTTTTAAAAATAATTCAAGAACGACGAAGAAAAATGTAACAAAATTTCTACAAGTAAACTGATTAGATGTTTAGGATTTTTCATTATAAATTTTTCAATAAATTAATGTTATAATCAATTGTTTATTTTTCATCATTATATTGGTTTTCTTATTCATTATGAATTTGTTCGCAGATTTCTTCAGATTCTTAAAATGTCTTTTCATTAAAAATTCCAGGAAAAACCCTCAAAAATGGACAATCTATGAAGATTTTAAAGATTGCATTCACGCTCTTGCTGAACAAAAATGCACCGTAAAAACGTCTGATAGGTCTTTAAAGAATCCTAAAAGATTTCTCAATAATACTGCAATGTCAGTTCAACTACCATACATTGCCGGTCACTCCCTCCTTCAAAGGTTTTTGAACCTTTGAAATCTGATAAGTTTACAGTTTCAAAATTGTTTATCGAAACATTTGCTTTACTTACACTCTGTCCAATTTTAATTTTAAGATATCTTTAAATTTTCTCTTAGGATTACATTGCTGCATTAATCAATAAAAAATGTTACGGATTACAGTTAAAGCTTTATAATGTGTTTTGTGGTTCAAATTAAAAGTTCCAAACCTTTAAAATCTTAGAAAACGAATCAAGTTATTTCTCATTACTGTTTAAGTGGATATAATTTGACTCAACAAAATATTGTATATTAAACTAAATTAATTCTTTTAAAAAAAGCAAGACCATGGGAGCAAAGTTCATATTACTCTCAGTTTAATAAATCTTCCCAAGTGGCTGCCGGGGGTGGTTCTTCTTAACTTGCTGACATATTTCTACGAAAATTGAAAGTTTTGTAAAATCTTATTTTGCAAGATTATTTCACTGGAACAGCAAACATTGAAAGATTGTGAAATATCTTTAAAGAAGAAAAATATTCTACGGGAAAAAAGTAGATACAAGATAAAATTCATGTACACTTTTAATTTGGACTTTGCGCGTTTAACTGTATTAATTGCTCCTAGTACATTGTACACTGTTCACTGTTTATTGTACACCAAACTGCAAAGTAATACATGGTTTACTGTCCAACGCTTTGTTCACACACTGAACATACTGTACCTGTGCGTGTACTATGTAAATTGTACACTGTTTGACATGTGGGGAGGTTATTAAAGATATAAATATGATTGGGAGGGAGGGGGGGGGCGGATAGGAGGACTTTAACGGACATTTAAAATTCTCTTTTTTGAAAGTTTGATGTGAAGACATTTTCTAACTTAGTGCTTCATGTAAAATTAAAAGGTTAACCGTGCATCACAAAGGATAAGACTTTATAGAGACGACTTTACAATTTTATTAAATTCATAATTCCCCACAGCTCTACCTATAACGCCATCTTTACCAAATCGTTAAATAGGCCATTTTTATGGCAGCAGCCAAACATTTACCATTAAACTGACATATTCAAGTCTCATCATTTGTGGATTATCCGGCCTGTATTTAAACTTAAATGCTTAAGGTGGATGAAATATAATCTTAATCTAGAGCTTGTATATTGTACAGTGCAAGGTAATAAGGCAAGGAAAGTTATTCAGAGGTGTACGTATTTTTCGTACTGCAATGTACTGTCTCCGGGCTCTGAAGTAAACACAAGACACAAAACTACACAGACTGCTTATCTCCTTTCACAGGGTGGGCTACGTAGGCCTAAGTTGACCCGGCACGACATGCTACGGTTTTACGATAGGATTTTAAAGTGCCATCTCACGGCCACTTGTTGAACAAAATACCCAATCAGGGGTTAAGTTTTACAACTTTTAAAGAAATACTCCAATTTTAAACATGAAACATAACAGTTATGAATTCAGTCTTTTTTTGAAGATTTTGTATTTCAATCATATCCAAAGGATCCTTAAATATCCCTGAATACAGATGTTTGCTAATTGGTCATGTACAGTACTTGTACACAATAGAACATGCTGTGGAAAATATCGCATATTTTAGCTGATAATCGATCTCTGTAACTCTTTTATCTCTGCATGGGATCCATCTTTCAGATAAAAAAATCAATGAAATATTTTGGTCATAGGAAACTATTATGTGATTTATCAAAGTTTTCAAAATCAAATGCTTTTATCCTCCTCAGAAACTAGAGGTATACTGCAAATCTATTCTTGTTACAAATACCGTCCATAAAGAACTGGTTTTAAAATGTGCGCAGAGAATACTCAACTGCAATTAACTTTCCTTTCATTATTACCTTGGTTCAGTGTAAATTTTACATTTTTCATCGAACAATGTTCAGATAAATTAAAATAAAAGGAAAATGAATGCGTTAAAAGTCAAATGGTTTTGTTTTTGTCAGGAGCCTCCTGTTTTAGTCTTTACATTATAAATTGTTATTAACTATTTTTCATGTTTCAAAATACTATTAATAAAATATTCGAAAAATGTTTCACTGGTAACTGGTAATTCAAGGCTCGTAAATGTTTTAC
>NW_019396205.1:610304-700109 GCF_000591075.1 Eurytemora carolleeae
GGGGGGGGGTGGCACTTGCTCCTCCTCAGTTAATTTTGAATTGAAATGATTACATAGTTAAACTAAAATTAAATCTGAACTCATGTACTTTAACTGAAATATTTGAATATATAATAAATAAAAATAAAAAATAGACACTTCCGCTCATAATACGTCACTATAGCTTGCCAGGCTGCTTTTGTTCTATAAAACGTGCTGGGTCTGCTCTACACTGGGTAGGCCAGACTTTACGGTACGACTGAATGCATAAGATGTTGTACCGGCATCCAGAATTTTAGAGTGGGGTGCGGTGTAAACAAACCTTATCCCTCTTTCATTTCTTAGTTCTCTTCTCCTTAGATACTGGATATTACGATGGATTAAATGAAGCTAGATATTGATAAATAAATAAATAATTTACGACTGGAATAAACTTAAATTGTGTGGATATAATAAAAACAATTCCGAAAATATATTGTAAATACTGAAGAAAAAAGAACAAGCCAAACAGCTTCAAAATATAAAATGTCCGTGTAATATCTCTTCTTTTGAGGAAACCCTTATATGACTATGAGTGTACATATTTTGGTTACCTTCAGGTTTATGATCTATATAATGTATGTACATGAAAAGTCCAAAGGTAGTGACAAGGAACAGTTTTAATAGTGAAGAAGAATTATAGGAAACCCTTGAACTTGTAACTCTGAAACCTCTACACCTGTAAAACCTCAAATACACTTGAATACACTTGAAAGAGGAAACCTCTAAGACCAAACAAGTGATGTGAACATGATGAGAAGTAAAAACCAAGTTGAGAAAATTACTCCTGAATCTTGCTCAGACTAGAGATGAAACCTAGAGAGAACCCAACTAGTAGACTGTCTAGTCCAACCAGGGTAGAACCATGTAATACAGGTTAGTAGATTAATTCAACCAGGGTAAAACCCTATAATACAGGTTAGTAGATTAATTCAACCAGGGTAGAACCCTATAATACAGGTTAGTAGATTAATACAACCAGGATAGAACCATGTAATACAGGTTAGTAGATTAATGTAACCAGGATAGAACCCTATAATACAGGTAAGTGGATTAATGCAACCAGGATAGAACCCTATAACACAGGTTAGTGGATTAATACAACCAGGATTGAACCCTATAATACAGGTTAGTGGATTAATACAACCAGGATTGAACCCTATAACACAGGTTAGTGAATTAATACAACCAGAATAGAACCCATAATACAGGTTAGTGGATTAATACAACCAGAATAGAACCCTATAATACAGGTTAGTGGATTAATACAACCAGTATAGAACCCTATAATACAGGTTAGTAGATTAATTTGACCAGCTGGAAACTTTAGAATGAGATATCCTTAATCCCGATCTGTTAATTAATCTGGAGATTAATGGAGAACAAGCATTATTTAATCTGGAGATTAAGAAAAAGAGGAGATCAAGCATTGATCTCAATATCCACCATTCTAAAGTTTTCAGCACAGGATATAAGAACCCTATGAAACAAGTTAGTTTTGTAGTTATACTTTTTTAAACAATCATGAAACAGTCTCTCACATAATGAGATTCCACTAAAGATAAAGCAAGTTTAGATAAACAAATATTACTATTCTTCATTTATTAGAAAATTAATTTCCTGAATCCCTAGATATATTTAACAAAAGAACGTTTATTTCAAAATAGGTTTTGAATACTTTAGGCTTTATAAGGATGCAAAAGTATTACTGTAATCTGGGATTAAATCTTTTTGTTTTGAAAGTTATTACTATGATTACAAACATTATTAACATTACTTTTTCTTTATCTAGTTTAAACTTTATTTAAACTACATTTAAGTACAAATTGTAAATAAAATCTATTGGCACGTCCGAACTCTTGATGCCAACTTGCAATATTGAGCACCTTGCAACAGTTGAATACCAATAGATTCAAGATTTGGCAATGTATACCATAGGAAAAAAGAAAATGCTAATTTAAAAAGATCATAAATAAAATCAATGAATAAAAACACAAAAATTTTACATTACGTTACATTTTCAACATTTTTATGTGTTATGAATAAGGTATTAAAAAATGTTACAATTTCATGCTATTTATTGCAAGAACAAAAACTTCAAATATCTTGACAGACTTTTTTGGTTTGGAGCAGTTGTACACTTGGCATACTTTCTATCAAATCATTTACATACACTTAAATAGTATATTCATTTAGAGCAACTATTTAGCAGATAGAGTTTGAATTAGAGTCTCACATTCGCTTAATTCCATTCACAATCTATAAAAAGTGGTCCAAACTGAAAAGTTCAAGGCGTTGAAAGCTCCAGTTCAGTGCCGGACCGACTTTTAAAGCCGCAAGAGTAAGTTAAATAGTATTCTTACAGACGTTCGACGGCAAAAAGTGCAAGAGGATATCGCAAATATTATTTATTGTTGCTTCATAAATGCGTATTTAATAATTGGCCATAGAAATAGGCGATCAGCCAAAAAGCTTGGAGTTTGAGGGAAGTTTGGGGAGGAATACTACATCTACCATCACTATAGGTTAACACAAGGTTTTACTGTTTGGTTCGTTAATTTATAAGATTCAAGGATTTAAAATAATTTCATTTCCATCCTGGTTCACATAAAAATGATAAAAACTTTATTTTAAAAATTTAACTTTCACAAAGAACATCATTCTCCTTCTAAGCTACCTTCTCATCCTTCTCCTCCTAACCTTCTTACTCATCCTTCTCCTTCTAACCTTCCTTCTCATCCTTCTTATTATAACCTTCCTACTCATCATTCTCTTTCTTACCTTCCTTCTTATCCTTCTTCTCCAACCTTCCTACTCATCCTTCCCCTTCTAACCTTCATTCTCATCCTTCTTCTCCAACCTTCCTACTCATCCTTCCCCTTCTAACCTTCATTCTCATCCTTCTTCTCCAACCTTCCTACTTGTGCTTCTTCTCCTAATCTTCTTACTTCTTCTTCTCATCCTAACCTTCTTACTCATCATCCTCCTTCTAACCTTCCTACTAATCTTTCTCCTCCTACCCTTCCTACTTCTAACCTTCTTACTCATCCTTCTCCTCCTAACCTTCCTACTCATACTTCTTTTTATAACCTTCCTACTGATCCTTCTCCTCCTAACCTCCCGTCTCATTCTTCATCTGCAACCTTCCTACTTATCCTTCTCCTCCTAATCTTCCTTCTTCACCTTCTCCTCCTACCCTTCCTACTTCTCCTTCTCATCCTAACCTTCTTACTCATCATCCTCCTCCTAACCTTCCTACTAATACTTCTCATACCCTTCCTACTTCTTCTAACCTTCTTACTCATCCTTCTCCTCCTAACCAACCTACTCATCCTTCTTATACTAACCTTCCTACTTCTCCTCCTTCTTCTCCTAACCTTTCTACTCATCCTTCTTATCCTAACCTTCCTACTTATCCTTCTTCTCCTAACCTTCCTACTCAGCTTTCTCTTCCTAACCCTCCCACCCAGCTTTGTGATGCAGTATACTGAATAAACATTATGAAGGTTCATCAGCTAAATATTTATTCCTGCTGTGTCTGGATTTAAATCAGGGACATTTTAGAAATGTCTCAAAAGCCTTAATAAAATAGAAGACATCCCCCCCCCGCCCTTGCCAATAGCAGCGCGCAAGTTTTCCTTCTTTCAAACAATTATTTGATTAATAAAACTGAAGAAAAGCTATTGCTGTGAGATAAGTATTAACAATTATCGTACATTATCAACTACTTTTTAGAAAACAGGATTCAGCAATTCTGACCTCTGCAGCCGGGCCGGTCATTTAACTATACCATACCATTTAGCTAGCCTTTTTATCTGTAAAACCTTTTTCCTTTACAAAATATAGAAAATACTTCTAAATATTCTGTCGTTGATTCTAAATATCAAGAATTTATTTACAATATTTTCCATCCTAAATATCAAAATTTATTTGCAATTTATTCAATGCATTTCAGATCTATTTGAAGATATATCTGTATTCCAATTAAGGCTTTATCTTTGCAACACCATATTGTCTATTTTGTCTTTTTTGTCTATTTTGTCTGTAAGTTTTCTTACAAAATATTGAATAATTTCGAGAGAAAATTATAATTACTTAGGACAAAATCAGGTTCATTATTTAAAAAAACTGAATTAATTTTTAATGAATTTCAGACAAATCTTCGTAACCATTAAGCTTACAAATTATCAAAAAATGTATTTTTATGATTGTTATTTCTTCAAATAAATTTTTTTTTGAGTTCTAAGCATCCATTTTGTAGTTTAAAGTTTTATTATAGAGACAGACATCTGTTCAAGTTGGACAAGAGTTTTTATAACTTTATTTTTGAATATGTTTAAAGGGATTGTTCACCTATTTGAATATGTTTAAAGGGATTGTTCACATATTTGAATATGTTTAAAGGGACTGTTCACATATTTGAATATGTTTGAAGAGATTGTTCACATATTTGAATAGGCTTAAAGGAATTGTTCACCTATTTGAATATGCTTAAAGAGATTGGTCATCTATTTAAATATGTTTAAAGGGAATGTTCACCTATTTGAATATGCTTAAAGAGATTGTTCATCTAATTGAATATGCTTAAAGGGATTGTTCACATATTTGAATATGTTTAAAGGGACTGTTCACCTATTTGAATATATATAAAGGGATTGTTCACCTATTAAGTCTATGCTTCCATCTTATTCTCTGTACTGGATATTTTTGTTTACTTCTACAGTATTTTATCAACAAATAAAAAAGTTTTTAAGATTTTGAAAAAATTCGGATAAATTCTTCTTTGCATATAAAGACGTCATATTTTCAGACAATTTTCCCTTTTCAGAAAATCAAACTGCATTTTTCCAAACAAATATCCTGATGGGTTAATGTCGTGTTCCTGGTCTTCCCCCCCCCAAAAAAAAAAGAGGTAATGTCATCTAACTCTGATGTGTATTTTTTTAACCGTTTAAAATGTTAAAAACGGATCGTTTAAAGTTTCAAACCTTGTAACCGTTTAACAGACAGTAATAAATACGGAAGACCCATGGAGGTTTTGAATTTCGTTTTTTCCAAATTTCTATTGAAATTTTTATTGAAATTTTTACTAGAGGGAATTTAAAATTTTTATTTCATACTTGAAAGAAAAGAACTGTGTTGGAAAAATATTCTTTTTTAGATTTAATCTTTTTTCTTTTACTTAAAGGGCTGTAAGCGTAATTTCAAGTGACCCTCCATTTATAGAATGGCATGTGCGATTCCTCTGTAAACTTTAAAGGGTTGATCGATCAAGAAAATAAGCTTTCTATGTTTTTCTTATTTAAATCTAATGTTCAATTGGAGTTTTCTATAAGAGATCTTTATAAGAAATAAAAACTTTTCAACATAGGAAATCGACGATATCTTCCACATTATTGTCTCTAGGGTACCGTTGTGGGTGGGGCATTTTCCTCTATAATGTATGGTCGGAGGGTCTCTTGAAATTATGCATAATTTTAGTCCCTATCAGAAATTTCGCTTGGGTTTCTTGTGTTTTGCTACTGAAGCCCTGAAGATTTCCAGAAATGTATCCACAACTTACCAATTTTAAACGACATTTTTAATGTAAAAGGATGAATAAAGACGACAGTCATTCTACAGTTTTTCTGGTCCTCACTCAACATAGAAATGTTTTTATATAGAATTATGTTAAGGATCAAAACTGTGAATACATACTGAAATATTTCCTAGTAAATAGTTTGTGACAGCAACCTAATTAAATACAGCCTGGAACAAGTCACTTTGCATTTGTTTACACTATAAACAGTAATTATCTAATTCCTCACTTTCTAGCAATAATATTGGAAAACATGATTCTCATGATAAAACTGAAGGTAAGACAGATCTTGTTTGTTTTATTCCTTTCCTCCATCAAAGTTCAGCGTCCGCCAGTTTGACAGTTTAACTTGTCACGTGCTTCGACCAAATCACGTTTTTGACCATTACTCAAATTGTGTAGGTATAGTTTTATTCAATTTTACAATGACAAGTAACACTAAAAATATGTTGTTTTGCTTCACGTCCTGTACTTCAGCATTTTGTGCATATTTTTTACAGATTAAAATCAGGGGCCAACTCAGGAATTTTTCCAGAGGAGGGGCTTAAATTTTCTTTTCTTTCCAGGAGTGGGAGGGGGAGGGAGCTCCGCATTCGTTGGGGCCTGAAAGACGTAGAATACTGTCCCAAGGGCGACTTCCCAAGTGACAATTTCCCAAGTATCAACTTCCCAAATGTGCGATTTCCCAAGCGGCAACTTCCCAAAGGTTAGGTTTGCATTGGGGGGCCGGGTGCTGCGGCTAGGATGGGCGGCTGAGCGCTGCGGCTAAAACAAACTTGGGAAGTTACCAAGATTGGGTAATTGCACAGTTGGGAAGTTGCCACTTGGGAATATACCCTTGGGAAGTTGCTACTGGGTGGCTTTTTGGAAAGTATACCTAACATCACTTGAAACACCTCTGAAAGCGCCGTATCACTGGTTCCTCGATACCTAAAATTTGTTGACAAATTTTAAATAAACAAATTTTTATTGCAAACAAAGAAAGATATATTTTTATTTATTGAAGAAGCATAAATTGACATAAATAAAACAAATGGTGTATAAATGCTCCTTCAAGTATGAAATACTGTATGCTGAAAATAAATGTAAAAATACTTCATTCAATTTAAAATTTTACAAAGCGTATGTTAACTTTGAGAATATTTATTTTAATCCGATTTCCCATAACCCCCCCCCCCAAAAAAAAAAAAAGTTAAATTAGATTTTGTTCTTGTTCAGCTTCTGATCTGGATCCAGTGCTGAAAAATACTCCGCTCCAAACTCAAATTTTCTAATACTTATATATTTGAAACCTGATGGGGTAAGTCTGTAATATTACAAACTAAGATTATTTGACCTAACAGAATTTATAGTTTGAAATATGTAAAATTTACCACATTTTGACAAGAATCACCAACCATCTTTCCGACAATAATCCTACTTTTTTGTTGTTGACCTTTCTTCAAGCCTTTTTAATAATTTTGAAATCAACATGCACGCAGAGAATCTTGTTTTGTTTGGAAGATTTCCTAAATTCTTAAAAAATCAAAATTGTTATAAGCCAAAAAATTTCAATTTTTAATTTTAATTTTAATTTTAATTTTTAAAAACCTTCCTAGGGCAAGTCATAGGGTAATATGGGTCAAGTGAGTTACCACAAAAAGTTTTGTCCCGATCGGTTCCGGCTTTTTGACATTTAGTTGACATAAACAAACAATCTATATAGAACCAAATGAATTGAAAATAATTTAGATTATATTTTTGAAAAATCCCCCATTAAGAACAGAAAAATCTACGAAATCTTACATGGTTATGTTTTTATAATGTACTGCTGCTGTAGCGCCGGGGTTGCACAAGGAATTTTTTAAATTTGATTTTTGAAAAAAAATTTCAAATTTGTGTAGAAAAATAAATTATATATATATACAAATATATATGAGCGAAGAGCTTAATAATATAGATATTAAGTAAAAAATGCTGTTTTTAATTGCTTATCGGCATAATATATATATATATTATAAATATAAATTTTATATTCTAATTAACAGTTTGTCCTGGTAAAGTAAAATTAAAGACTTATAAATAATTATAAATATTATTGATTTCTAGATTTTTAGTGATTAAAAAATATTCACTTTTCTATAAAATTTTCAATGAAATTGCAGAACAAGAACTAGTTTGATATTTACTGATTAAATGTCTAGCAGAACGGACCGGACCTACTATGCATTCCCAGAATTGCAGCTGGGGAAGCGCTGTGTTTAGTTACGCATCTAGTATCCTACAGGGGAAGCAAGAATTGTACATAGATTAAAACAAAACTTCATCTTCAGCTTGCTTCACTGAAAGAGGAGTTTAACCCCTCGTGGGAATACAAGCCATGCACAACGATACCGGTTTTTTACTCGATCAGATGTGAGGACTGGACTACTATGGAAGATACCTCTCAAGAGAGCTTTCAGGGATCACAACTCCCCATTTTGCATATGGGGTGCAGTTATGGGCAAATTCCTTAATTCCCCTAACTGGGAAACAGTATAAAATGAAGGAACACAGGGAGAAATCCCCTATATCCTTCTTCCTACAAACCTCCTTATCTCATTCCTACCTGCTCCACAACTCGATGTTAAAAGAACTATTTGGGAAGGCCTTATGTAAAAACAAGAAACAAGAAGCAAGAAAAAAAATAAATTGAACAGAGAAAAGTGGAAAGGAAATCTCTTGACAGTAGAGATGGGTGCTTAAAGCAAGATAAACAAGAAAGAAGAACAGGAAAAATTAGAAGGGGAATACACAGGATGGCAGACGTCCCATCCCCCCCTCTATGTCCTACTCAAGATACAAAAAACTGGAAAATGTGGAAAATGCCCCCCTCACCCCTCTCCCCCTCCAAGAAAAGCTAGGAATGCAGTAGCTGACTCGACACAGTATCATGACTGAAGCAAAATTTAAATATAAACAAGGGGAAGAGTAACCTTGTCACTCTCAATATATAGAATATAGATACAGGGCTTCAAAAAATAGTTCTACCTCTGCAATTTGGCTAGCTGCAGAAAACATCCAAAAAATTCATTTATTTTTATTTTCAAAATTAGCCATAGGGTGATTGAAGGATGGACAAGGAATGGAAGATCAAGAAGAAAGGATTAAAAACAAGAAATATAGAAGTCTCAAAATGTTTCCATCTGATATCATATTAAAATTTTAAAATATTGTAAAATTTAATTAAAATAAATTATTAAAGTTAAAAACTGATTAAATGTCATATATCAGAATCCGGATTAAACCTGGATCCGGATCCGCATCAAAATAAGCTGAGAACTTTTGAATTGATGAAGTGAGTTTAATCTCCTCGCTAGAGATTAACCTTTCTCTCTTTCTATAGAGATTCCACCAACACGAGATCAACGAGAAAATATTATGATAAGATTAAAAAAATCTGTTGTTTTTTCTGAAATAACCTTAAATCAATCTAATCAAAAAGTGTGATTATATTTTGTTTCAAAAAGGTTGCATGTTTTTTGCTAAGTATGTAATCTATATTTTAAATTTTTAATTGCATATAATGTATCGCAGTTAAAAAATCTGTCGTTCCGGAATTGAGCTGAAATTGTACCACTCTATTCTTCAAATTTTTAATCATATAAAAGCATGTTATAAATGCAAATAAATTTAATTGTATGGATTAATAATAATCTACTGAAAAGTAGGAAAAGTGATATTGAAACAAGGTTTAAAAATAGATAGATAGTGACGCTTAATGATGTACTTTGACGTCATTTACCTCACAGAATACGTTTGGTTTGGATTTAACATCAAGCATATTTTTGAGTTGGTATCTCTGGTAAACATAATTTTAGGTACAGTCCCTTTAATGTCTTTTTATAAAACATCTTAAAGAGTTAAAGAATCCACCAATCAGTATATCTGAAGATTGCAGAAACGTTATGTTCATACAAATAAAAATATTTCACGTAACAATTTACGATGACAAGTCCCATTTAATTATTAAGCGCATAAGAGACTCCATTACAAGCTCGATATTTGATATCTTGTTTGGGCCCTATTTGACCCTAGTGGCTTGGGTGAGCTGGATGAATAGTGTCATATCGATTAGACTAAGTTACGTTTGAACTAATCTTCATTTGACTAAAGTTCAAAAGGACCATAATGTCCTGTTGAACAAATATTTGTTCGATTGAACCTATTTTTTAAAAGTATTTCTACAAAAAAAAATAATTATGATTTAATCTTAATATTTGAAGATTCGGTTAGGTTACGACAATTTCTAGTCCGAGCGCTGCGGCTAGGACAGGCTAGGAGGCCGAGTGCCGCGGCGAGTGTTTAAATTTAATTTTTTAAAATTTTAATTAGTTCATTTGAAAATAATATTTTTTTGTTCATAAGCACTATTGTTCAAATAGATTAAAAACCGGTTTGTAAACAGCTGACCTTAGTTCAATTGAATATTAGTAAACTCGGCTATCAGTCAAATCGATGAATAAAATATCGGTGAGTTGGTCCTTTATAATTTGTTTTGTTTAGGTCTGGATACTGTTCCTAGAAATCTGCCTGGTTTAGCTATGAACTTCAGGCAACGGGTTCAGCATCAAGGTAGTTTAACTACTCCTCTACCTGGGCCGGTCAGGCAGGGCAGCTTGTCTAACCAGGGGGGCGGAGGATCCAGGATACGCCCTACTAGGCAGGCTAGCCAGTGGTCTCAGTCCCCACACTTCTCCATGTCTTTAGCAGTTCCAGGACATGGAGCCCATACACCATCTCGTAGGTATACACTATACATCATAGTTATATTCTTCCAGATCTTCCTTTATCCTTTCCTTTCCTCTTTACCTTTCTTTATCATTTCCTTTCCTCTTTTCCTTTCTTCATCCTTTCCTCTTCTCCTTTCTTCATCCTTTCCTCTTCTTCTTCCTTTATCCTTTCCTCTTCTTTTTCCTTTCTCCTTTCCTTTCCTATTTTCCTTCCTTTATCCTTTCCTCTTCTCCTTCTTTTACACTATCATCTTCTCCTTCCTTTAACTTATCCTCTTTTCCTTCCTTTATCCTTTCCTTTTCTACTCCCCTTATCCTTTTCTCTTGTCCTTCTTGTATTCCTACCTTTTCCTTCCTTTTTCTATTCCTTCTCCTTCGTGTTTCCTTCCCTTCTAATCTTTAATGATGCATCTATAAACATCTATTATCTAGATCCACCTGGGTTAGATCCTATGAGAATGATATATCTATAAACATATATTATCTAGATCCACCTGGGTTAGATCCTATGATAATAATGTATCTATAAACATATATTATCTAGATCCACCTGGGTTAGATCCTATGAGAATGGTTGGGCTGGCAACTCAATATCTTCATTAAACAGCAGGTAGGGGCGAATATCAAAACAGTAGTAGTTTTAGTTTACGAAATAATACCGCGTAGAACAAAGACTAGTCACTAAATTCCCATGTTTATTCCCATGCTCGATCTTTCGGTCTTATTGTAATCCATAGCTTAAGAAAAAATATGTATGTTCGCAGAGTCGTCATTTTTTGCGAATTTGCAATATTTATATGATAAGGAAGGGGGTGGGGGTTAAAATAAACATTCGGAGACTTTGAATTTTATTTATAAATTCTCAAATTGCGCAGCAGAATAAAATTTAAAAAGACATTTTAATTTCTGAGGATCAAACATTGCATGTGAATACGATTAGACGTAAAATATAATAAACCTTATTAAAAAATTAAAAAATTCAAAACATCAATGAATGGATTCGAAGTAAAACATTCGGATTCAAGGAATGAAGAACAGACTCTAAGCATATTGAGAACTGATTTTAGGTGTTAAGAACACATTCTAAGCATATTGAGAATAATGATGCAATTTTCATGATCAATGAACAAATTTTAAGTATAAATAATGAAGCCTAAATAAGGATTCTCAAAGCATATTAAGAACAAATCAATGAATTAAAAACGAGGTAACAAGGTATCAAGAATGGATTCTAAGTTAAACATTCGGATTCTAATTATCAAGGACGAAGTCTGATATATTGAGAACTGAAGATAAGTATTAAGAACGTATTCTAGGCATCAAGAACGAATTAGGAAAAATGATTCAGGTCTCAAGAACGGATTTCAGGTACACATCGGGAACAAATTCTTAGTATAAAGATTGATATCTAAGTAATTCTAACTATCAAGAACGGATTCTAACTACCAAGAACGTAATCTAACTTTTAAGAACTGATTTCTAACTATCAAGAACGGATTCTAACTATTAAGAACGGATTCTAACTATCAAGAACGTATTTTAACTATCAAGAACGGATTTTACCTACACTGAACTGATTCTAACTATCAAGAACGGATTCTAACTGTCAAGAACGGATTTATAACTATCAAGAACAGATTCTAACAAGCAAACGGATTCTAACTACCAAGAACAAATTTTGACTACCAAGAATGGATTCTAACTATCAAGAATGGAATACAACTATTAAGAACGGATTCTAACTATTAAGAACGGATTCTAAGCGTTAAGTACGAATTCTAACTATCAAGAACGGTTTCTGACTATCGAGAACGGCTTTTAACTATCAAGAACGTTATCTAATTATAAAGAACGAATTCTAACTATCAAGAACAAATTCTAACTATCAAGAGCGAATTTTAACTATAAAGAACGAATTCTAAGTGTCAAAAACGAATTATAATTATCAAGAACGAATTCTAACTATTATGAACGGATTCTGACTACCAAGAACGGATTATAACTACCAAGAACGTAATCTAATTTTTAAGAACTGATTTCTAACTATCAAGAACGGAATTTAACTATCAAAAACGGAATCTAACTATCAAGAACGGATTCAAAGCGTCAAGAACGGAATCTAACTATCAAGAACGGAATCTAACTATCAAAAACGTATTCTAACTATCAAAAACGGATTCTGAGCGTCAAGAACGAACTCTAACTATCAAGAAGGGATTCTGACTATCAAGAACGAATTCTAACTATCAAGAACGGAACCTAACCTTCAAGAACGGATTCTACGCATCAAATATGAAGGTTTTGTTGAGAAGATAATCTATACATGGAATTGGTTTGGATCAAATAAATTCTATCTTTGTACATAAACTATATAAATATATAAAAAAAATCGAGCAGAGACCTTTTGAATAGAATTAGTTTATCTCGTTTTCTCCTCATTGAGAGATTATCCAAATTCCCGGAATACGAGATAAAATAATATCTCCGCTCAGTTTATCTCACTTAGCAGCTATGAGGCTGATTGGATTTCCCTAAATTATCTCAAGAATTTCCCTAGATATTTGTTGGATGGATTACATTCAACAAACTTAACTTACACCAACAAACTAATACACAAAGTATTTTGTACAGCCATCGACGTATATATCAATAACATTTCTATTTTTATTTCTTCTAAGCTTGTCAAACAGCAGAGACACATAAACATGTAAAACAAGAGAAGTTGTCAATGAACACCTCTATGTTTTCAATGTAAACTCGCAATTTGATAAACGCTCGTCATGGGGATCGACGCATGATAAATAAGAAGTCGTCTTCATTGTATTGATATAAACGCAAACCACTCTATTTTTTCCCTTTAGTTTTAATGTAAAAGCTCTGGTGTGTGCAAACTGCAGTAGATTTGATAAGGCCAATAATTTATTATATTCTTTTCAAGGTAAAATTGCACAGGAAATAACCATTTCGAGGATTTTAAACTTCATAATAGAGATTTAGAATTTACCCCATATATTTATATTATACTTTTACATCAAATATGTGCCAAATATTTATAAAATATGTGCCGAAAATTCAGCAAACATGTGCCAAATATTTATCAGACACGTGCCGAATATGTAGTCATCAAACATGTGCCGACTATTCATCAAACATATGCCATATATTCGTCAAATATGTGCCAAATATTTGCCAAATATTTATAAAAATTGTGCCGAATATTAATCAAATATGTACCGATTTTATATGTATATTAATTTTTTCCTGAGTTTACTCACATAACTCACCTAAGAATCACCGACCGAATTTATATCGAATATTTAACGAATGTATACTGAATATATACCGAATGCACACCAAATAATCCCCGCCTGCACGAATGTAAACCGATTATTCACCGAAAAATCATCTACCGAATTTATATCAAATATTCACAAAATGCACACTTAATATTTAATGAGTGAACACCAAATAATTATTGAAAGAATTATACCGAATATTCACCATATGAATGTATACCGAATATTCACCGAATCATCGAGCAAATTTATATCGAATATTCACCAAATTTAAACCGAATATTTAATGAATGTGCACCAAATGATCATCGAACGAATGTATACCAAATATTTACTGAACGAATGTAAACTGAATATTCACCGGATGAATGTTTACCAAATATTCACAGAATGCACCTATACCAAATATCTACCAAATATTCACCAGACGAATGTATAACGAATATGGCGCAAAAAAATCATTTGCTCAGCTTTCTTATAAAAGAATATAAAACTCCATTATAACGCCAAAAAATTATAATTATTGAATTATAAATATAAAAAAACCATGTGGAAATTATGAGATACATTTTAAAACATGACCAAGCACAAACCGTTAAAATAATTTAAAAAACAGTAGATCTCGTTTATTCCTATATACTGCTTAGGGTTTTCTCTCTAAAACAAACCACATACAGGCCCAATTTGCATTCAGTACGCACACAATTTGCATTCATTACTCTCTTAACTTGTATTCATTACACGCACAATTAGTATTCATTACAAGCACAACTCGTATTCATTACACTCCCTATTTGTATTCATTACACGCACAATTTGTATTCATTACACGCACAGTTTGTATTCATTACACGCACAATTTGTATTCATTAAGACCATCAGCTAGTAAAGTATAAGATAGGAAAAAATATAATGCTTTCATTTCAAAACAGACATGAAAAAAGTACTGATTGAGGAAGAATGTTACTAAATCTAGGATCCCCCCCCCTTCTTTCTTTAATGTTAAATATTTATTTATAGTCATTGCCTAAACTTTGGGAAAACAGTTAATTGTTATTTTCTCTCCGACAACTAATTTAACTATTGTAGGTTATCTGGATTCCTTTCCTTAGTAAGAAAAATAATTAAAAATGTTCATTTCTAGAGAAATTTAAAACCTTTTATGATTTAAAATATTCAAATAGAATTTCACAATATCAGGGATAAGTCAGCAAAACTCAGCCCGCTTAATGGCTTTCAACTGTTTTCCTTATTTACGTTACACCAATTGCTTTAAGTTAAAGGGACAGTAGGCGTGATTTTAAGTAATCTTTCATTTGTAGAGTGGTGTGTTAGATTCACACCAGTACCCTTTAACCCTGATCAAGGATGTCGGACTTATCATTCTTAATCTTAAACACTTGATTTCCAAGCTGTTTTATGCTAATTAAATATTAATATTTACAATTTACAGAAGTCGAAGAAAATGAATATTTACATTCGAATATTTACATTTGAACTTTTAAACCCCGGTTTAAACAAATATTCTGGATTTTCTAGGTGTACACGTAACGTGAGCTGAGTTGAGTTTCTAATTGTGCTCGAGCGTAGTACACATATTCGTTTACCGACAATTCAAACACTATTTGAGAGATAAACACACTGAGTTGTCTGGCCTCGATAAAAAGTCAAGGGCTACCGGGTACCGTTGTAAATCGGACATTGTCATCTTTGCACATGGAGGTTTGCTTGAAATTACGTTTACAGTCCCTTTCAAACATACAAGAAAGTTTAATTATAGAATAAAAAAGATAATTATGAAAATCATTATTTATCATTAATTATAATTCTTAGTAAAAGGGAAGGGAACAGTATTAATTCTTAGTGAACATTCTTTTAGTAAAAATAGATTCACAATTTTCTATACATTTACTTTGCTTGTCTGTTGTTTGTCTGTTTGTTTCAATCCAATAAACGTCAACTGAATGATCGGGCCCAAATTTTCAGGAATATGAATGATAAAAAATTTTAAAATTGGCTTCCAACAAAATTCGATTTTCATTAAATTTTGAAAATCAACGTATTTTTTTTAAATCCGCAAACTTTTTAGTTTGTTTTTGTTTTACAATGTATACAAAGAGAACATTTTCCATTGAAATAGAAGATGAGCGCGAAGAGCCCAGTAAAAATTGCAGTTTCAAGCTTTTTGTTTTATCAAGAATTAATTAATTGAGTGAAGAAAACTTTTTAAAGATTGCCCAATTAAAGAATGCCATGAACGATTACATACAGCTCATTGTAACGTTATCCAAGATCATTAAATCGAATCCGAGTTGCGGTATTTAGTCAATAAAAATATATATTAATTTACCGAGAAAAAAATGTCGCAGTTTGAGTTTTTCTCTCAATTTTCTTGTGACAGGATTTCATGAGATGTTCTGATAATATGAAACTTTCCCATTAATATTTAAACAAACAATTCTTATTCCAAAAGACCATATTCCTAAAAAGACAGTTAGGTTTGCTACGGTAAGGACAATTGGGAAATGTTTATTTAAAAAGGAAAAGAGTTTTTGCCACAAATTCAAAAGTTTCTAGTCCCTAGATCTCTGCAACTTGGTGGTGCAAGCCTATGATATTTAAAACTACGAATACTTGATCTGAGAGAATTCATAGTTTGAAATCTCAAAGGTCTCCGACATCGTGTTGCAAAGATATGATGTAATTTCTTTTAATCCCTATATTTTTCCACCTGCTGGTGTAAACCTTTGATATTACAAACTTAGATTCTTTTATCTAACAAAATTCATAGTTTGTAAGATCTAAGGTCTACGGTATTGGGTTGCAAAGATATAGAGTCTTGAGTCTTCTTCTGAAATCACAGTTTGAGAAAAAGACTAAATTCCTTTGCCCTGAAAGAGCTTGAATAATCTCTCATATTGGAGAAAATGAGTTAAACTTATTTCATTTTAAAGTTCCTTGCTCCATGAAAAGAAGGATATCTCATTAAATTTCCTTGCTCCATGAAAAAAGAAGGATATCTCAGAGTTGAATGATGTTCTGGAGTCTCTTTAAGAACCTCCCATATCTTCTAAACTATCGTTTACGAGAATACAAAAATATATTTAGGTTAAGATAATTTTAACAAATATAAAAAAGTGGAGTTTTTTCTTCCAAACTCATCAATTTCTTTGATGTTGATTTCAACAAATACAATATTCTTTACATTACTTACATAATTGTACATATCATTCAATGGTACAGTTTCATTTTACTATGTACACTTTTAAATACTTTAGCGTACATAGTGCAGTACATAATCATATTTTACAGTGTCGAATAATTTGGTTTTTAAGGGAAGGATTTCACGAATGTAAAGATTGTGACCAAAGTCCAGAGTGAGACAAGAAAGCAGGCTTGAGATCTATAGTCTACAGTTGCAAAGTTAAGAGGGAAAGAGAAAACCCAAATTTTTAATATATATTTTGAATTTTGAACAGATTCTTGAAAATATTTTTCTGAAATCTGATTCTCAACATCATTATTTAAATCAGCTTTCATTTAGATTTGGCAGACAGACACTTTGGACTTCAGTCAATCTTTATTGTTTTTAATTATTGAATTGGTTCGAACCAAATGCCAAGAATTATCACTGGATAAGAGTCTCCTGGTGTCCCCTGAGCTTTGTGGGACTTGGAGATATAGAACTGGACGGAATATCTCCTTATATCCTCTGAGCTAAGTGGAATAAGGAGATCTATAGCTGGGTTGAATATATCCTCATATCTCCTGAGCTGAGTAGGATTAGGAGATCTAGAACTGGATGGAATATTACCTTTTATCCTCTGATCTTAGTGGGACTTGGAGATCTAGAACTGGACGGAATATCTCCTTATATCCTCTGAGCTAAGTGTAATAAGGAGATCTATAACTGGTTTGAATATCTCCTCACATCTCCTGAGCTTGAGTAGGACTTGGAGATCTAGAACTGGGCGGAAATCTCCTTATATCCTCTGAGCTAAGTGGAATAAGGAGATCTATAACTGGTTTGAATATATCCTCACATCTCCTGAGCTGAGTAGGAATAGGAGATCAAGAACTAGTTTGAATATCTAAGATTATTTCTGTTGGAAAGAGTCAGGTACAAGGATATGATGAGTAGAAACATGAATGAGGGAGAGATGAGGGATGGAGCTGAAGAGTAGAACGGACAGTATGGACACTGATAGGAACCACAAACTTCACAGATACTCAATATATATAATGAAGTAGCATTGAAGGTTCTAACGAAGAATTTCTCAGGTCTCAAGGGTTCTATGATTACAGCTTGTCTCGTCCTTGTCAGGTTTGCAACAGGAAAGTATCTAAAGAAATTGTGTTCGGTTAATTATATCAAATATCTGAAAGATTAACTAGTCTGAGTAATTTTGTGCAAAGTGAATTAAAGAAGTTAAGTGGGTTTATAGAATTGAGATTAATTAGAAGAGGATCAAACACTGGTGTAATTCAGAATTTTATGAGTTCAGTGTTTAAACTAGAAAACACAGAAATTCAAGTAGTTTAAGGAGTTTAAGGAGTTCATGCAGTTCAGCTCAAGGGTTCAGGAGTTCATGGAGTTCAGTTCAAGGAGTTCAAGTAGTTCGGTTTAAGTAGTTCAAGGAGTTTAAGTATTTCCCGGAGTTCAAGGAGTTCAGTTCAAGTAGATCATGGAGTTCAATTCAAGGAGTTCAAGCAGTTGAAGCAGTTCATTTCAATGAGTTCAGTTTAAGGAGTTCAAGGAGTTCAGTTTAAGAGTAGTTCAAGGAGTTTGGTTTAAGTAGTTGATGCAGTTCAGTTAAAGAATTTTAAGAAGTTCATGGAGTTCATTTCAAGTATTTTCAAGTAGTTCATGGAGTTCATAAAGTTCCCGGACGTTTAGTTCAAGTAGTTCAATGAGTTTAATTAGTTCAAAGTTATGACTAATTTCAAGGAGTTTTTGAGGATTTTCAGGAGTTCAATGAGTAGGTAAAAGTTAAAGTAGTTTGTATTTTAACGATTTAAAGTAGATCAACGAGGTTTTCAAGGTTTATAAAGGGACTGTTGTTGTGATCTGAAGTGACAATGTTCACGAAGGTACCCTAGAAACCTTAATCTGATCAATACTGTGGAAGATAACGTCGTTTTTGGTCGTTTTGAAAAGTGTTTAATTCTTACGATTTCTCCATTGTTTTTGAGGTAAGAATTGTAAAATATCTAGAAGTGTACTGTTGTTAATCGTACATTCCCCTCTATCAACTTGAAATTACGGATAAAGTCCCTCTAAGAGTAAAAAAATAAACCTACCTTCTAACAGTATGAGTAAAGCATTGCATTTGTGCAATGATGTGCTCGAAATACCAGATAGTTTTCCCAGGTTTATTTACATCCGCATCCTTCAGAGTTGGAACTACTCCTGATCTTACAATCTTGTTCGCATCAGGCTAGAAATATCATTCATATACTTTTTTACAGTAAGAACCAGAAAACTGTGGAATAGGAAGACGACATTAAAGTAACAATTAATCGTATTTGATGTTGTTACAAAGCAAATAGTTTTACTTGTGACTTTTAAAATTTTTTCGTAAGTGAATCACTTGTCAATTGAACTATTTAAAGCCATATTCGTCTTCTTCACAGTTTTTTTTGTAAAGTAAAATAAAAAAATATTTAATCTAAGTTAGAGTTATACTACAGAGTTACCAACAAAAGATAAGACTATAAAGACGAACTAATGGTTCTTAATTCTGTCGTACTGAAGCTTTATTTTTTTTTTCTATACTTTTATAGGTGAACTAAATGATTTTGCAAAGAATGTATAAAGTATAATGTTACAAAAAACCAAAACAAAAAACGATGGAATACAATTTGTTAAGTCGTCTCTGAAGTCTCCTCTTTTGTGATTAACCCTGTATGTATAATTCTGGGGATTTTTGTACATATTTATGAAAATTTTTTAAAAAAAGTTAAACTTAATAGTGCTGAAATTTGTCCATCAAATATATTATTTCATGCGTACAAGTACAAAAAATATTTTTTGATTTTGATCAACAAAATATAAATATTTAGAGAGAAGAGATTTTTTGTTGTAAAAAAAAATATTTTAAAAAAGTTAAGCTTGTATTATATTTTATTATATTTTTATTATGATAAACTTACACCGGATATTCATCTGTATCAAAATATACCCGGATATTTATTACCTGTAGCGTAATATACCGGATGTTCATTATCTGTATCAAAATATACCCGGATATTTATTACCTGTAGCATGATATAACCGGATGGAATATCCAAGACTAACATCGTCATCCCCGAGGTTGAACTCTCATCTGTACAAGTCCAGCTAAAGCAACTCCTAACATCAATCTCGGACTTGTTTCTTCCTCTGAAGGACTCGTAGATTGTGAGATTAAAGCATTTAACCGGAGGATTGTCCTTGAAGGGTTCGTAGTCTATTCCCCAGTTTATGTCCATCTGAGCGACTGCCTGACCCGCTCCTGTTGCGTGGAAATTGATGTGTCCCCATACATTAGGAATATCTATTTTCTGAAGGTTGGATACAGTATTTCCGTTAATCTTGAGATGTTTGGTTATATTTGAATCTGGAATATCGATTTCAATGTTTAAGTTTGTTAAATCTTTGATCCTTGAGTTGTAACTGTAGATTACCAATGCCTCCAGGGTTATGATAGTATCAACAGTTGCAATAAATCCTCCGTTACCCAACCTCATCGTGTTTAACCACTCTACTATCTGATCCTGGAGAATTGTTACTCCTCCACCTTGTACCAAGAAGAGAGTAAGAAGAGCATATCCAGTAGCTTCAACAGCCAGGGCATCATTAGTTTGTTTCTCTTTAGGCTCTAGGAAAGGTCTGTTGAACTGATATCTCACTGTGTTTGTAACAATCCTTGATGGGCTCCAGTAAACCATCCCACCTTCCTCCCTCTTCATTTGAAGTAGTTTACCGTAGGCAGCATCGGCTTCTGCACTGCGGGAGAGTGCTAGAGCGTAAGCTGTAATCGCCATATCATACGGATCCGTGATCTTGGGTAGATTTCTCTCCAGGTACTTTACTGCTCTCTGTCTTGAGGTTGCAGAGTATTTTTTAGTTTCCCCTTGAAGTTTTCCTGCTGTCTCTTGCAGAGCAATTAGAACATGAGCCGTGAGAGAGATATTTCGGTTTCCTTCTTCACTTTCCCCATCCATAGCTCTATGCAGAGGGTTCGGATAGAATTCAGTCTCAGAGAACGCTCCTTCAATGTTTTGATAGTTGATCAGCCACATGACGGAGGAACCAAATATTTCCGGATCAATGTAAATATAATCCTCCCAATCTTGGAATGAAACTGCTTGAAATATCCTGATACACCAGGCTGTCAACCAAACTGAAGGTTTGGATGTATCCCAGATGGAGACCCAACCCTGGGAACTGAATCTTCTCATTACTGCTGTGTACTCAACATTCATCTGCTCAAACACCTTCTTGGCCAGCTCCCAGTTTGGTTGGAGCTGATTAGTTAATCTATAGTAGTGAAGCTGCCAGGTGTTGGCGGCAAGATTGAAAGCATGATATTCAGTTCCTTTTCCATGTCTACCGTTCCCGTCTGGGAAAATCACTCCAAGGTGAACTGGTTCTCCATTCATGAAGGTTGGACCGATAACATCTCCACTCACAGAGATCTTTCCAAAAGCGCTTCCGAAAATATATCTTCGGTAAACCTCGTACGGAATAATCGGGGTTTCGTCAACAACAATATCCATGTATTCAAGTTCAAAAGCTCTGCTCTTGAGATCAAGCAGGACAGATGTATGCCTGTGAACTATACTTCCCTCCGGTAGAATCTCAATAGTTACACTCTGTGTGTTTGACATGATCTGAGTTGAAAGGTTTATATTTGCAGTGATAGCTCCTTGTTCACCCGCAGGAGTAGGTTTGATCGGGAGATGGACTTCCAATTCATCCTGTCCTCGCACAAACACAAGATGCTGGTGATCTCCTCTACTTGTCCGAGGGTTAAAACTCACAACGTAACCATAGTTTTCAACATGGATAAACTCGTATTCATCCGAACCCAATAGGGTAATAATACACTCCAGATCATACGGAGATCTATTCATGATCATACATCTAAGTCCTACAGATTCTCCTCTGTGTACCTCTTTTGGACCTTCACAGTAGAAATGAATTGGACGGATGGAATCATATGCTATCGGCTCATCCAGGATACCTATACCGTGCTGTTTGCTGATACTAACCGCATTAAAGTACCAACTGTCTGTTGTTAGAGGTACATTTAGAGTATAGAACTGTTCTCTATCCTCATCAATATTAACATCAAACCAACCCCATTCTCCGGTGCCAACATCATAGAAGTCAGTGTATCTATTAACCCTGGAGAGTCGGAACCTTAATGTTGCTTCCTTCTGCTCTTCAAACGCATCTCCGCAGTCACTCTCGTCCAAACCGTCCTCACAATCTTTCTGTCCATTACAGATCTGATCCGCAGTATAGCAACCCTTATGGAGACAGGGAAAAAATCCTGCGGTTTTATTACACTGTCTGGTCAGAGGTTGCTGTGGAATGAAAACAAAATCTGTGAAAATCAAAATCTCATTGAGTTCAAAAGTTCTGTTTGTATCGACTCCGTAGTCCATGGCAGGATAGTAGGTTACTTGATCAGGGTTGCTTCCTTCTCGGTCTGTGAAGAAAACACGATGAATATGTTTCTTTACATTCTCAAAGGAGTGTAAGCTCTCCAGAATAGAGGCTTTAGTGATCGTATTTATACCCTGGGTAGCAAATACAGCTGATCGAACCGTGGAGGATAGAAAAACTGCTCCAGGATCTCCCCTGCAGGTTGCTTCTACAGTATCCTTCAAGTGGTCCTTTATCTGAGTAAGCTTAAACTCTATCTTGTGACGGTTTATTGCCTGAACTGGGAAGTATGCGGAGTCAGAGAGAAGATAATCGTCCGGTTTAGTGACAGTGTAGACCATGATATGGAAACCTGGAGCCATCTCCGAGGAAACAACAATGCTGAATGTGTTCACTATTGGATGAATATCTGAACCATACTCTCGGCCAGAGTTTATAATCAGGTTCTTTGACACAATTATCCAGTCAAAATATGGAAGAGGAAAGTTACTTTTTACGTGGAAGACAATATATTGTCCGACGCCAATGTTCCTGGTGCTTGATCGGACATGGATATGGCGGTCCTTAGGACCATATGCTCCGTATGCTGTAGTCTCCGTGTAAGTATCTCGAGAGTTCTTGGAATCACTGTAATATGCACTCAGGTACAATTCTTCAGTCAGTTCTGGAACATCAAAATGGAATCTATGAACTCCGGTTTTTCGGTATTCTTCATAGGTCTTCTCCTTCGCATAGAGTTCATGGAAGAGAAATTCTGTATTTTTCTCAGCATCATCTGTAAAAAATGCTGCTGGGTTGATACCATTGCTGGAACCAACGTCTTGAGCAGCTCTGGAACCAAAGAGCTGTCCATAATGCTGGAGACGATCAATATCAGCAAATGAATTGAATTCGTCCGTCAGTTGTCTCGGTACCTTGATAGCAGGTAGATTCTCTACACTTCCATCCTTCTTCTTTGCTCGGATTCTGATCTCCAGCTCGGAATCCTTGAGAACCTCCTCTGGGAGCGCAACTTGGTCGTGATATCTCACTGCAACAGTTCCTTGAAACATCATTCCAGGTTTAAACACCATAGGACTGCTTCCAACAAACCGCAGGCTCAAGGTCTGATTGATTATCCGGCTCTCACAGAACCCACGTTGAGTATTATTATAAAAGTATTCTGTTACAAAAGCTTCTGCCCGGATCTGTATCCCCTGAACGGTTCCCATAAACCGTTCAATGTCTGCCATCTGTAGGTAGAAGGGATCACTTGTCAAATCATAATTTTGATGGAAAGACCTTCTCTCCGAGGAGATATACGTCCAGTTCTGGAAGAGAGGACGGATGGGTTGAGTAGTTGTGTTAACATAAGGGTCCAGGTATCCGTATCTCTCAGGGTTGGATAATAATGACAAATTTTTTATTGGGATTCCGTCCTGGTTGTTAAACAACTGATTCCTATAGGTATTTGAAATGTTATGGTAGTATGTGTACTCTTTCCTGTACAGTACTGTATCATTGTACAACGGTGTTGTACCGTCTATTTTCTTCGCGTACCATCGAAGATGAACAGTTCCCTTGGCAGTTTTCTCGAAAAGGTACGCTGCCGATACTTGAGCTGATATCACATTCTCAGTATCAAACACAAAGGTTGGCATACGGACAAACACCTCAAACATCGGCATATAGTACTTCTCAACCTTGATCTTCTTCTCCTCAATTTGTCCTTGAGTTGCAACACGTATAGTCCAGAACCCAACCTGGAGAAAAACAAATCTGTTTGTTTAAGCTTGAAAACATGTTAGGAAGGGATTTGAGAAGAAAACAAAAGATTGAGTTTACTTATTTTCAAAAACACAATAAAGGATATGATACCAATAATGAATAAATGCAAATACTTTGATACAAAATAGATTGATAGAAATTAAAAGTAGGAAATTAATTATAAAAACAAATATGAATGAAATTAAAAACGGGATAAAAACAGATTAGCTGAATGAAAATATAGTAAATTGAATGAAAATATAGTAAATTGAATGAAAATATAATAAATTGAATGAAAATTGCCAAAAATAAAAATAGATAATGACTAATAGTAAAAAATAGTTAGTACCTTAGGAAACTCTGGTAAATAGAATACTCCTGTTAAAACTCCATTATTGATTTGTTTAGAATTCCATTTCCTAGATTTAAATTTATTTTAACTTAAGAGACAGCGGAGTTATAGGAGACAGAGATAGAGAAACAGCAGAGTTTAAAGAGAAGGTAAAGTTAAAGAGACAACAGAGTTTAAAGAAACAGCAGAGTTCAAAGAGAAGGAAGAGTTAAAGAGACAACAGAGTTTAAAGAAACAGCAAAGTTAAAAAACAGCAAAGTTTAAGGATACCGCAGAGTTTAAAGAAACAGCAGAGTTTAAAGAAACTGCAGAATTTTAGCAGACAGCAGAGTTTAAAAAAACCAGATTTTAAAGAGACAGAAGATATTACCTGATTACAAATCCATCCGGATCTATGATGAATAAATCTGCAATCTCAGTATAGGGCTGCAAAGAGGTGTCCAACATTACTGCGCGAACTCTAAACAAAAATCAAAAATTAAAATAGTTTAAAAATAATGTTCTTCGATGAGAAAATAATGTGCTTAGATGAGAAAAAATATCTTGTAATGTAAAACGGCACGAACAATGAAAAAGACAAAAAACTACAATTTGTTTCTTTAAAATGTTAAAATTTTTCAATATTTTGTAAATTTTTCTTTCTTATCAAACAAAAGTCTAGTTAAAAAATTATTATTAGATTCTCCTTCTATTTTCAAGATTCCTGGAATATTTTCTTTTTTGTTAAATTAATCAAAATATAAAAACTATTAAAATCAAATAGCTTTTTGAAACCAAAGAAAACTGCATGATACTTGTTAATTGCACATGTAAGAATTGCAATATGAGCTGGTTAAAACATGACAATTTTGATAAAAAGAGTAACCTCTCGCTAGTATCTATCTTAATCTTACCCGACCTACGTGGGGGGGGGGGGATGAGTAAAAATAAAAGAACTTTAGGAGAGGATTTTCTTTATATTTAAAATTATGATTTTTGATTGTCAAGCGAGAAATAATCTTTGAGAATTTTAGCATGAAAATGTTGATACGTCTATTAAGCGACAAAAAGTAAAATTTTCATCATTCTCCAACTAACCTGATATCTTGGAACCCGTCATAAACAGCCTTGTTAGTGGAGATAGATATGGAGAGGAATTGTCTGGAGAACTCCAGTTTAGTCTCGTTTTCAAATATAATTGCTCCTCCCCCGATACCTGATCCCTCTAGTCGGAGCCTGTACTCACTGTCAACATTGTTACCAGGAGGAACCTGAAAATAAACACAAGTTATTAATCTTGGTTCAAAATCAAGGTTTTCAACTTACATGTAACCTAATTAATAACTTAACGTTCGATGAAAAAAATTTGTCTCAAATTCATAAAAAAAAGATACAAATTATAAACTGGAGTATTATACTGTTTCTAGAATAGAATAGACCATATTTATAGAGTACCCTATATAACAGCCTACATGGAGCAGAATAGATATTATCTCTAGAGAGCCCTACATAATATACTGCCTGGAGTTGAATAGATCTTGTCTCTAGAGAACCCTATATAACATCCTACCTGGAGTAGAATAGACCTTGTCTCTAGAGAACCCAATATAACATCCTACCTGTAGTAAAATAGATCTTGTCTCTAGAGAACCCAATATAACATCCTACCTGGAGTAAAATAGATCTTGTCTCTAGAGAACCCAATATAACATCCTACCTGGAGTAAAATAGATCTTGTCTCTAAAGGTTGCATGTTAACATAGTCTCCGTAAACCTCTACTCCGTCCCTGGATAGCGCAGCTCGAACTCTTGATGGAGGGGATTCCTCTAGAAGACTTACGATAACCTGAACAGACAGTTTAATTGTTTTTCAGATTAGAAAATTCTAAATTCTAGATAAAATAGGATTGTGGAACCTGGGAAATTATAAAAGACGATCTAAAAGTTCCTTAATTCCCATTTTTATCGGGGATTCCATCAACCATACCTGTATCCCATGTATTTAGGTAGCATCAACCATACCTGTATCCCATGTATTTAGGTAGCATCAACCATACCTGTATCCCATTGCTATAAATAGTTTATAAACAAAACAAAAGTTCATTTAATCTTTGAAAGTTTGCAATTTCGATATTGAAAACTGATTCTTACTCTCGGTGGGGTTACAAGTTTTTAAAACTCTAAAGAAATGATGATTTTGCAAATATTATATTTTGTACTTTAAATGATGATATGCCCTTTTTTAAAACATTGAATTTTCAACTTTAATGGAAATGATCCCTGCTATTTCTGAATCGTAAATTTTAAATGAATAAAAAAAAAAAAATAAATCTGATCCTAGGAAAAATATTTGTAAACGTCAAAAATCATATAACTGAGAAAATTTACAACTAATTCAAAAAACATATAGTCAAAATATCAAAAGGAATTCGATAAAACTATCAATGCAATCTATTCTGGTAATTTTCTAAAATGTACCCACGTGGCCAATTAAATTTTTGAAAACCTTAACAAAATACATCACAAAACCTTATCGGCCTACAATTTACAATAGGTTTAATCAATTGCCTTGAAATTGTTTTAACCAAGCCAAATAAAAAAATTTATATTTAATGCTATTTTTTACGTTTTAGAGGTTTCGTGATTTTTTGTTGAATAGTGTTCAATTTTATACTCCTTCAATACTCTCGTTATACACCTGATATATAGTAATATTGTTATATACCTGATATATAGCACTAATGTTATATACTTGATATATAGCACTCTTGTTATATACCTAATATATAGCACTCTNAGTACACCTGCTCTTTACCTGATAAATAGTACTCGGTCGAACGATTTTACTAGCTAGGATTAGATAGGTTGGAGGTCGTCTGTAAACCCTCTCTTCTCTCTCATCTATCCCTGCAACCTGACTGATCTTCTGCTCCCTGATATCTCCTATAACCCGTCTCTGTGGTATAACAAAGTCCAGGATACAGACCAGTATCAGGACCAGCAGCTCCCTGAATTCATAAAACCCTTATTACAAAATTGTACTCAAGCAAAAGTAAGAAGTTTTTATTTTTTATTTTTAGTTCATTCATTATTTATAATGTTTGGACATTATTCAACTTCTTTTCAGAGTAACTTATTTTTCTTTTTCAAATTTTCATGAGATAGAAAATTTAAAAATAATGGAAAACTTTGAGAATTATGAAATATTCACCTTTTCCCCATATTTTACAGTTTTGAGGTTAGAAGATAAACCAGTTCATCTCCTACTCAGTCAAACCTTTCAATCCTAAAATATATCAGAATATTTAGAAATAATTGTTAACCCTATTAAGGCTGACGTCTGGTTTACCCAAAATAGTCTAGGGGGGGGGGGATCCCAGGGACCCCCCTCTATTTCCCTAATGTGATACAAATCTATAATATTTGATACATTTTCGGAAAGCCCTTGGGCTTTGCTTTAATAATCTGAAAATAAATTTGCAAATTTGCAAAATTTAATCTACCTAGCTTTAATATAAAATATGATTTTTATCTTTTATTTTTCCTTTCAAAGATTAAATATTAAAACTGAAATGATTTTCAATTTTAGAATGAATATTTTTTTATTGAAGGATGTAACGTTAACAGACATCTATATTTAATTCATCTGTCTTTTTAATTATCTTTTTATAAAATAAATTAAAGGGGATTTTTTTTTTAAATATCCCGAATCGAGATGATTTTTTTAGTTGTAGTTGTTTGTTTATATTCGAGTATCCGGCCAAAGAAATTTACATAATTTGAGTTGAGTTTAGTAAATGCATCAAAAGAATACTTTATCTAATCAAAGAATGCATAAAATTCATCTTAAGGTTTCCAGGGGGTTGGGAGAAATGTATTTAAATGTAATGAATATTTAAAAGCACGCGTCTATAAATATTAATTTAAATGCAATCACAAACAAAAACTAAACATAGCATACAAAGAAGCTTGAATAAAGAAACTTATTAAAGACACTAAAGGAATTGGGAATAATATAAAATAAATGAGACTTGTTTGACATTGAGGATTCAACTCTTCAATCTAATATGTATTTTAAAAAAAAAACATTTTTATTTTTCTAGGCGTCAAAAGATAAATATTTGCTTCATATTCAGAGGATTTTTAGTTTTTATTTCTTAACTTGTGACAATATGATCCTCTAAGGATAAGATTATAAGGACTTCAAAAAACTTTTTGAAAATGCCAAAAGTTTGAATTTGATAATTGGTCCCATTTTGTTAACTAGCCTTTTAAGGCTTAACAAACTGATTCATTCTAACACGGAACAAGGTTTCAGATGCAGAGAACCTTGAATGTAAGAGAAAATATTGAATAAATTGCGTACAGTCGTCTTTGAAGTATTTTCCTTTAAACATAACCCTATATCTATACTTTATATCTAATTTCGGAATGTTTAATTGTGCATTTTTCAAAAGTTTATCCGACCGGATATAAAAATCTTAAAATCATGATATAAAACACACAATTTATCATCACATTAATTGGCCGGAGCTGGAAACTTAAAAATGGAACAAATTTGGTGAAACTCTTCATTATTTCTCAAGAAGAGATTTACTCATGGGTCTAACCAACAGAGATTCAACCAACAGAGATTCAACCAATCAGAGGAGGGTTCAGCTAGTTTAGTTCAACCATTCAGAGAAGGGTTCAGCTAGTTTAGTTCAACCAATCAGAGGAGGGTTCAGCTAGTTTAGTTCAACTAATCAGAGGAGGGTTCAGCTAGTTTAGTCCAACCAATCAGAGGAGGGTTCAGCTAGTTTATAGTTCAACCAATCAGAGGAGGGTTCAGCTAGTTTAGTTCAACCAATCAGAGGAGGGTTCAGCTAGTTTAGTTCAACTAATCAGAGGAGGGTTCAGCTAGTTTAGTCCAACCAATCAGAGGAGGGTTCAGCTAGTTTATAGTTCAACCAATCAGAGGAGGGTTCAGCTAGTTTAGTCCAACCAATCAGAGGAGGGTTCAGCTAGTTTAGTTCAACCAATCAGAGGAGGGTTCAGCTAGTTTAGTTCAAACTTCGTGGATTTAAACAATTATCCCGCACTTGCCAGGCTACATTTCTTGCAGAACACGTGCTTGTCCGACTCCTCAGTGGGTAGTCTGACTGGACAGTACGACTAAATGCAATACAGTTCATGTTGTACCGGCTAGAATCATGCAACTTTTAGAGTGGGGTGCCCGACGAGAACAGAGTGAGTTTTGCCAACTCCGTCAGTTCAAAAGTTCCAAGCTCTGGCTTGAAGAATGTAAAAAGGAGTGGTTTGAGAATATCCAAGAGTATGCTAAAAGAACCATATATCCGCTAAACGGTGTCCCTATAAACATGGGAACTAAATGACGACTTCTATATCATCTTTGTTCGAAGAGGGATTATTTCGTAAATATAATTTTGTAGTATCACAGTTGAAACATTTAACACCGTTAAAACTAGTAGTCTTCTGGATTTCCAACATGTGGTCTACCATTTTTTCACCTTCAAAATTGACAATGGAAAGTTTGAAATATCAAAGGTTTACACTATCAGATGGCAAAGATATAAGGATTAGAAAATTTGAGTTTGTGGGAAAGACTCAATTCCTTTGTTCAGATTCCAATGTTCAAATGTTCAATTTTAAGATACAAAGAAGGTAGAACACGTTTTGGAAAGCGAACGTATTAAACGTTCCATCTTTTTTTTGATGCACTTTATGTCATTTATCAATTATCGGATCAAAGACGCTATTCATGTTTATTGGAACACCCTGTATATTAAGGATCATGAGGAACCTGCAGCTGTCTGAATTCCAGAAAGGGGAATTCCCCGTTCGAAAACAAATCTATTGTTGGAATCCCAATGTCTCTTATTGGTCAAAAAATATTATGTTGTGGTTTAGTTTCAAAACTAAATAAAATTTGACTGTGACAAAGAATTAATCTATGGTCTGTGATAAGAAAATGTAGCTTGAACTGGTATATTCAAGACTTTGTGTCAGGTTGACTGTTTTTTAGGAGGGTTGTCAGATATGTTTAGATTTACATGAATTAACATCAAACTAGACATTTTTAAACAGGTCGGAACTTGGATTTTTCATCAAAACCAAAAAATGGAGAATTGAATACGACATTTATTATAGTTTCTGATATTTTCTAGGTAAGTCAGATAGAACCTCCGCTATAAAGAGATATGCAGATTGCCGGGACGGAAAATCCCCAAACACATATGAATTAAGTGAGTACTGAAAATTCGTCATTCATCTACGAGGCATTCATTCGTTAAGATAATTATACATTTAATAAAAATTTAATTTAATTCGACGATTCTGCAATGAAAATTTGATAAAAAATAAATTTTTAAATCCAGCCTGAAACTGTGGAATAGGAAGACGACTTTTAGACTCAAGTTATGATTTTGAATAGTCCAATGAACATGAAACCAAGCAATAGCAATTTGTACAACCACGAAACATGACAGTTGTTGGACAGTTTTTAAATGTCTTCTTCCATATACTTTATTAGACATTACATTCATTTTCCAGTTTATTTCTTTTAACATTTTTATTAATCAAATATAAATTACTTTGAAATCAATTTTAACACAATATGACTGCCATAAAATATTTTTTATTTGTCTCTTTGGTATCTAACAACTTAACAAATTATGGAAGAAGACATTTTAAACTATTCACCAACTGTCATGTTTCGTGGGACACTCTATATGTTTATTTTTAATCTACTGGTAAAAATACACTTTTTTTTCAATGGTGTCTTTCTATTCCACTGTTTTATAAGGCTCAAGTTACAATTGTTCGAAAAATGCTGGAATGATTAATAAGTATTTAGATTCGGTACCGTACACTCTTATCGAAATGAAAAATAAGTGTTTTTAATTTAAAAAACAATTCAGTTCAGTTTTTACTTAATTATAATCACAGCACAAGTTTAATTTAGGCTCGATATTGAAGATATCAGGTTTTTGAAGTCCTCGGGAAACGGTTTTATATCAATCACTTTTTACAGAAACATCGGATGGAAAGTTTTACCGATTCATTCTCATATCTCAGAAACACATACTTAATGTTTTTTTGGGACTCCACGTACTTCTGCCCTAGGACTACCCTACTATTAAAGGAACTTGTGTTTTGCATTCTTTCTTTTTAACTTCTGATTAGCTAAACATTTAACTTGTCACAGTTGTAGGCATATATTCCAATATAATACAGACACATTCTACTGTATTCGATCAGCTAGTATTTGCATGCAAATATGTTTTAATGTTTTATGTCCAATTGGATCCTAAATATCTACTGTATGAAAAATGAGAAACCAAAATAGTGCATGTTTCACGTTATTGCACTAAAATATGTTTTAAAGATTTATTTAGATGCTTTAAGAGAATATTTTTTATTGTTATAATTATTCGTTCTTTTATTTAAAAGTTCTTGTAAAATCGGAACTTTCCATGCATGGTCCAATGGGACATCAAAATATTTCATTTGTTTCTTAACTAACATTTTACTAAGATCAGAAGGATTTACAGAACAATCATTTGCAATAGAAAATAAATTTCTGCCAAGAATTGTGTTAAGGTCATTTTTGCATAAATTAGAAAGAAACTTCTTTACACAAAATACTTTTCCGCAATTATGAAAACCAAAAATAATAGGTTTGGTCGTATAAAGGTTAGAAATGGAGACCAACCTGAAGCTTTAAAAGAAAAAAATTATTAAGGAAAAAACATCAGAGTCAGATTAAAATCTTAGTTTATGTTGAGGCCCAAGGAAAGTTTCAGTTTCAGATCTAGATTTAAGTTCAGGAAAAGCCTGGTTTAAGTTCAGATTTTATTTTATATTTAGAATTTAGGTTCAAGTTCACGTTCACGTTCAGATTCAGGTTGAAGTTGGGGTTTAGGTTTAGGTTCACGTTCGGATTCAGGTTGAAGGTTTAGGTTCAGGTTCACGTTCGGATTAGGTTAAGGTTTAGGTTCAGGTTCACGTTCGGATTAAGGTTGAAGGTTTAGGTTCAGGTTCACGTTCGGATTCAGGTTGAAGTTTGGATTTAGGTTCACGTTCGGATTCAGGTTGAAGGTTTAGGTTCAGGTTACGCATTTTAACTGTTTTTAAGATTTGTCTCTATGTACAAATCTATCAAAAATATTGAATTTCAGAAATAAAAATATTTTTCCATTGTTTTTAACATTTTTCATCCTATTTTGATGTTTGTTATCTTCAATATTGAAAAGAAATGGAAAAATAAAGGAAACTTCTCCTTTTACGCTGCAAATTATTCGTAGAGTATCGGAGATTTTGAAAACCGTTAAAAAATCCAAATTGTAAACAGCACCGAAAAATTTCCTATTTTAAAAACATATTTTTTAACCTTCCACAAGATATTCAGTCGAGTCTGAGATGAACAAGGACGAATATGCTTTTATTTGATCAAATATGTTTCGTGAACTTACTCGTTCGTTCATTTAAATTATTACAAAGCATTTATTGTTTCATGTGTTTAATATGTTTATCTGTTATAGTTTAATACTAGAGAACCCTTGAGATAAAAACAAGAATTAAAATCAATAAATACCTCTGAACCTCGGCTCCGTGTTGTTAACAAATATTAGAGGATTTGTATTTATGAATTCATTTCACGGAGTAACTTTACACTAAACCATACTGTGAGTGCCTGTATGTATTATGGGCGGTTAGTAAAGTGTAACTTGCTTGAACAGGTATAGAGGTATGAAGGCAGCAAGGCAGGTAGGAAAGGTATCTCCGTCCTGCCCCGGGATATTGGATCTACAACCTGGGTGCGGTTGGTTTTACCTCGGTATCGGGGTATAGCCGGTAGTAAGGCGCACAGGTGAACCGCGCCGTACCAGGAGAACCAGAAGAACCAACCATGGAGTAGTGTCATGCAAATGAAATCATATGGAAGTTACATCGAACCACACTATACAGAACGTACCGGAGAGTTATCCCAAACCACTTTTCAGAGCTGAATTTATCATGTAACTTCCTTTATCAAGTTGTTGATGAATATAAGAAAACATGTAATATGTTCATAATTTCGTGAAGTGCTCAAAGTAATGGATACTTTTAATCATAAAGAAAGAGAAGGCGGAGGAGGAGGAGAAGGAGTTGAGGGAGTACTTAGAGGAGGATTTGTAGAAGGTCGAGGAGGTGCTGTCGGAGGAGGAGGAGGAGGTTGGACGGACCAACTTTATCCTGTAGCAGAGGAGACAAGGTGAAATTATCATTATCATCATTATCATCATCATCATTATTATCAACATTGGCATCATTATCATCATTATCATCATTATCATCAAAGATATTAATGAATTCAAGAGAAAACTGAGTCCTCATATTTAATCTTTAATTAGAAACTTAAAGTCGGCAAATATGTTAGAAATAATATCAAATTGTGTAATAGGGGGGATATCTGAACGCTTCACAAAGATAACAGCGATAAAGGAATATTCAAGTTTAGAATTAAAGTAAAAAATGCGTGAACTAGAATATGACATAAAAATATTTTCTTTTGTTCAGTTTGTTTATAAACAAATAGTTTCCAAAACTAATTCTAATCAGAAAACACTTTGCAAACCAAAAAGAGGACAAAATTAATGCGACATTACTGGTACGACATTTTGACCGCGTACCTCCTCTAGTCTTGATTTTAGGCACAAGTATAAGAATGTTATTTGATAACATATTACAAGTATATAGTTATTTAACCCATATGTGATCTTCTCCATAGCTGTCCAATGCGAGGTGTTATCATTAAAAACTCGTCAAATTTCAACCTATTACTTCGCGTCATATATTTAAAGATATCATTTTATTCTCAGAGAAAAGAAGAAAAAGAAGATTGGGAAACTGTCAAGATTGGTGAGAAAAAGAGAAAAGAGAGAAAACTTAGCATCTCAGGTTCAGGTATGCCAAGTTCACAGGGTTACACATAAAGGATGCGACGATTGTACTGATTTCATTCAAAATTTTATTTTAAATTGATAGATTTACAGTTAATGCTTTCTTTTCCAAATTATTTGGTAAATCATCTAAGACTTTACTAAAGACCTAAGACCAATTAAGGTTTTATATCGACAGGATACAAAAGTTTAAGGTCGACATTATAGTCTCTTCCGTATACTGTATATATTATTCAGTTTTGGGTAGCACTGTATATATTATTCAGTCTTGGGAAAGATAAGTTCTTATGTAATTGGGGGTTAACACTTTTGCTAATTTACAACGCTTGACCTCGATCGGAAAATTGCTCAGGAATTGAGTCTTTGCCACAAACTCTGATTTCCAAATCATTTTATCTTTGCTACCCAATGTCGTAGATCTTAGATATTTCTAACCATGAATTTTGTTAGATTAAATTATCAAAGTTTGAAATATCCAACAGGCTGCAAAGAAATAGGGATAAGAAAATTTGAATTTGTGGCATAAGACTCAATTCCTTTCAGGGATTAGAACGCACATATTTACATATCCAATCAATGGATAGATTCAATATTCATAATTTCATTCAATATACATGCATATTTATCATACATTATACATTCAATAAACATGCATATTTATCATACATTATACATTCAATATACATGCATATTTATCATACATTATACATTCAATATGTATGCATATTTATCATTCATTATACATTCAATATATATGCATTTTTACCATACATTATACATTCAATATACATGCATATTTACCATACATTATAAATTCAATATAAAAAATGTTTAATACCAAGCGCGGCCCGGGTAAAGGAGGGAGTAACTGTGACCATGATAATAATACAAACCTGGGCAACCCCGGGGGCCCCAACTAATATTCAATATATCCCTTTGCACATACTCAAGGGTGAACATTAGTATTCCAGAGGCCGGATTTAAAGAATTTGAGCCGCGGTTTAAATTTAAGCCGCGGCTCAAATTTTGTTCCACTTATATTTGCATTTGCTTGAACATTATATACTTCATATATTTCTCGGAGATTTATATTTCAAGGTTCAAGATGTGTAATCAAATCAGGGTTTGGAGGAGAAAGGTTACAAGTGTATTTCAAGTATTATATTTCATCATTATCCATGGTTACATTGCAGGAGGAGAAGTTATAAAGAATATACAAACCAATATTAGGATGAACATAAACCAGGTTCAGGGATGAATATGAACCAGGTTCAGGGATGAATATGAACCAGGTTCAGGGATAAATATAAACCAGGTTCAAGGATGAATATAAACAAGGTTCAGGGATGAATATGAACCAGGTTCAGGGATGAATATGAACCAGGTTCAGGGATGAATATGAACCAGGTTCAGGGATGAATATGAACCAGGTTCAGTGATGAATATGAACCAGGCTCAGGGATGAATATGAACCAGATCCAGGGATGAATATGAACCAGGTTTAGGGATGAATATGAACCAGGTTCAGGGATGAATATAAACAAGGTACAAGGATGAATATGAGCCAGGTTCAGGGATGAATATGAACCAGGTTCAGGGATGAATATGAACCAGGTTCAGGGATGAATATAAACCAGGTTCAGGGATGAATATGAACCAGGTTTAGGAATGAATATAAACAAGGTTCAGGGATAAATATGAACCAGGTTTAGGGATGAATATGAAGGACGTTGAGGTATGAATATGAACCAGGTTCAGGAATGAATATGAACCAGGCTCAGGGATGAATATGAACCAGGCTCAGGGATGAATATTATCCAGGTTCAAGGATAAAAATAAACCTAAGTCTATCATGTTTAAGAATGAATCTAGTGATGGAGACAGCAGCACCTATGGTCAAATCAAAACTTTTGAATCCTTCTTCGAGGGAACTAATCCTGTGGAACAAGTTGACCTTCAGATCCGTCTGAATGTGAAGAGAGGGATGCAGGTCAACCTGCTTCAGGAGTACCTGGGGATTATTCCAGGTACAATCTCATTTTTTCATTTTTCATTTATTCATTCATCCTGTGATTCAAGAGATTTACATCTTATTGTTATTAGGTGATATCGAAACGATGAATGACTCAACACCCTACGCTTCATCCCGTCTCATTATAGCTGGATTCAAACCAGGAGCACCTGCGATCAAACTCAATGATAAGCTACGGTTAGGAGACTGGATTCGGTCTATAGATGGTCTGCAGGTACTGAATGAATAATTTCAAAAATTTACCATGTCCAAAATTAAGAAATTTAGAATTTATTTTCTTTAAAGAAAAAAAAACCTCCATCGAAAATTTATGTTGGTGTTCATGATTAAATATTATTTAGTGTATAGTGTATCTCTAGTATAAACTTAGAAACCCTGAGTAAAGATCAATTTTAAGGTGAACAAGGAGAACATAGACTCCGTGCTTAGAAGGTTTACCTCCTCATGCAAGATAAAACTAACTATTCAAAGAACTGCTCCGATATCCCAGATCCTTGGAGAAGACGATCAGCTCCTTACTCCACCTTCTATACTCAAGATTGTAACAGGACAGGTTGGTTTCTCTCTCTAGATCTCATCAGTTCTCCAAATCCAAGATTGGACGTTTCTCATCCTAAAATTCGTTAGCTCTTTTTCCATCCTAGAACTCATTATTTCTTTTCCCATCCTAGAACTCATCAGTTCTTTTCTCATCCTAGAACTCATTATTTCTTTTCCCATTCTAGAACTCATTAACTCTTTTCCCATCCTAGAACACATTATTTCTTTTCCCATTCTAGAACTCATTAGCTTTTTCTTTTTCTAGAACGCATTAGTTCTTTTCCCATCCTAGACTCATAAGTTCTTTTCCCATCCTAGACTCATTAGTTCTTTTACCATCCTAGACTCATTAGTTCTTTCTTCTACTCTATCCTAGATACAATAACAGATGGTTCTCATTCTAGAAGCCATTGGTTCTTTCTTTTACTCTATCCTGATACAAGAACTCACAAGCTCTCATCCTATAACTTATTTATTATCTTCTCTTACCTATCCTATATGTAAAAACCGATGAGTTTCATCTTCTCTTTGTTTCCTATCATAATTACTTGTTTAGAACTATATATTGGTTTCATAATATACTCTACCCCACCTAACTGCCAGAAAGACCGGTTGATACAATCAATTTTATTCTAGGGTTACAGTAAAAAAGAGTGTTGTTTACGAATTACTAAAAGGGGTATTGGACATTGGTATTACAATTCAATGTTTCTTTTCCAAAGTATTGTGAAACGAAGAAATTCTTGAACTTTCTTTCTTTTTAAAAATTAAAAAAATTTGTTTTTGTTGACATAGGAACTTAATACTTCATAAACTATTCTTCTAATTCCTTAAAGGAATTGAGCCAAATGTTTTACTCCCAATATCTTTGCCTCTTGATGGAGTAAACCTTTGATATTTCAAATTATTTGATCCAACAGAATTTGAAATATGTAAGATCTATGACATTAAGTTGCAAAGAAATATGGATTAGAAAATCATAGTTTTTACCAAAGAATCAGTTCCTTTGCATCTTGATTATATAGAACTTTGATATTTCAAAACTTGACTATTTGATCGAGTAGAATTCATTGTTAGAAATATCAAAGATCTACGGCAACAGTTTACATTTCTCCTTTCCAGGGTCCGTCTCCGGGTGATATCCAGAGTATGCTCCGTAAGCTCCCGTACATAGTTCTCTATCTCTCTAGACAATCCTTGTCTGAATCCTCTCCTGAGTTTGCGGATATTATCTACCAGTATCCTACTCATAATGTGTCAAAACTTGTTCAGGTTTATGGTTTATACCATTTTTATTAATTTTTTACAGTAAAATATGAAAAAGCGCTAGATTAAAAAATTAGAAAACTGCTCTTCGATTTTACTCAGCTATTTGATGTATTTAGAAATATTTTCATTTTTTACTTCGTAGAATACTTTTTAAGTGTTTTATTGTACATAAGATTTTAAATGCAAGAATACATTTATTCAACAACTTTTCGAACAACAATATGGAGCCAAGTGAGTTTTGTTTTATTAAGAGTTGATATTTCAGATTCGGGGGTTATTTTTAACCTTGGCTCATGCTCTACCAGAGATAACGGGATCAAGGTTAATACATTTTCATGATCAAACCCTTTAAACTTGTAGTAGATCTTTATAACATTGAGTTAAACCCTTTAAACTAATTGTAGCTCTTTGTATCAGTGTGTTATATCCTTCAAACTAGTAGTATACCTTTATATCAGTGTGTTATATCATTTCAACTATTGGTAGACCTTTTTAACAGTGTCTTATATCATTTGAACTAGTAATATACCTAACAGTGATGCTAAATCGTTTAAACTAAGTGTAGCCATTTTTAACAGTGTGTTAAACTATGTAAACTAGTTGTAGACCTTTGTTACAGTGTGTTAAATCATTTAAACTTGTGGTAAATTTTTATAACAATCTGTTAAATCATTTAATTTAGTGATAGACCTTTATAACATTGTGTTAAACTATTCAAGCTAGTGCGTGACCTTTTTATCACAGTGGGTTAAACGCGTTAAACTTAAGTGGTAGACATTTGTAACAGTTTGTTAAACCCTTTAAACTAGTGGTAACCTGAGGAGATTAAACCCTTTAAACTAGTGGTAACCTGAGGAGATTAAACCCTTCATACTAGTGGTAACCTGAGGAGATTAAACCCTTTAAACTAGTGGTAACCTGAGGAAATTAAACCCTTCAAACTAGTGGTAACCTGAGGGGATTAAACCCTTTAAACTAGTGGTAACCTGAGGGGATTAACCCCTTTAAACTAGTGGTAACCTGAGGTGATTAAATAGTGGTAACCTGAGGGGATTAAACACGTTAATCTAGTGGTAACCTTAATAACAGTTTGTTAACACTTTTAAACTAGTTTTAATTATATCTAACATTATGATGAAACCACTTTTACTACTTAAAACCCTTCATAACTGTAATCCTATAATGGTATAGTATTGATTGCTAAACCATTTTTCTAAGAATACAATCCTTTATAACATCAGTGTGTCATGTTCTACCTTTCAACTTATTTTAAGTTTTGTTCTCTAAAAACACCGCTTTAATTTTTCTAGAGCATCTTTTAAATCCCATTTGAAACCTGAGCATTAACGAATCATTATATTTCTTTTACAATCCTTTATCTGAATCCCTGAACCTGTTTAGGCCTGTAACCTCAAGTTTACTGGTTGAAGATCAACTGGTCCACGTTGGATATGCCGAGGAGCGGGAGGATCTGTTTATCCTGGCTCTACCTGCAACCAAGTGCTCTGCAAAGGAAGTTAGTCAAGTACTCCGGGATACTGTTAGGGTTCTCAGACTTAAATATAAAACTATGAACAAAGCGTTTTCTCCGAAGAATCACACCGAGCTTCATGAACTGTTCTCCATTCTCTTTCTTGATTTATTGGTAAATATACAGAAACTAAGCTGTATGGGTAAACCAGTTCTAGATATATTAACTGTCCTGTCTCCTCATCATGCCAGGTTTGATGAGAATCTACCAGCACCTCAACTCCTCATTCTACCTGAAGAAGTCAAGTTCCAGGTGGATGATACTCTTAGTCAACTTGAGTCTGGAGACTTTCAAGAGTTTTCTCCTGATTTCCATGATGCTCCGCGGGAATTCAATATTCTTGGAACCTGTCTCTTTCATCAGGGTCTCTTAGTTGCCTCTCATCTATGCCGGGATGACATGGTGGACGTTTTTCTCTGGAGTAAATACAATCAGATTCTTCCTTTAACTAAACTTCATCCAGTTCAACAGATAGTCAGTTGGTCGGAGATATATCTAACCAGTAGGTCATGGCCGGGTTCAACTCATAATCCAGACCCGGAGTCCAGAACGTTCCTGCTCACAGTAGGTCTCGGATATCAGGTTCTATCTGTTATCCTTGAGACTGGAGGAGGTGCTCAGTCTCCGGTTGGTGTTGTACGTCCTGATCCATTCTACGTAGATCAGGCTTTAAGTACCCTGGAGAGTTTAGAAGAAACCGGTATAGCCTCAGTCTGCAACAAGTGGTTGACTCTTCCACCCAACCCTGAGATTTTAGACGTAGACAAACTGTTTGAGTCCAGCTCTGCTCACAAGAAACTCAACCCAGGACTGTCTGTTAGGAAGGAAGAACAGATATCAGGAATAGTTCTCAAGAAAACAATGAGTTACGAGTATGCGTCAACTGATTCTCCTTCAGGCTCACTAGATGGAAGTATCAGTTTCAATCAATCCCAGGTTAGACATATTTCTCAGCTGATCTCAGTTTAAAAATGCCCTCATCCAAGTTTTAGAAAGTTCTAAACCCCATTCTATCTATCTATCTATCTATTTATCTATTTATCTAATTATCTAATTATCTAATTATCTATCTATCTATCTATTTATCTAATAATAATAATAATAATAAAGGAGAGGAGGATGTAATGCACTACAGAATGAACCAGCTGTCTGTGAGTCCTGAGAATACAATCATTCATTATCTACATCTAGATGTTGGAGAGGTACAACCCTTTTATGAAGCTTGAAAGGAGGACTTTGGCAGATCATAATACAATATTGAAATGACTGAATTTGTTTTTTCGATCAAATGTTTTTCTAAAAAGAGTATTTACGAAAAATCAACAACGACGGCCCCTGTTGTCGGGAATATTTATTTATAAAAATTGTTCACAGGTCGGAACTTTTGATTACTCCTGAACTCAATATGAACGATGGAATCAGCTGTCTCGTATTTTCTTAATCTCTCATTGGAGGACAGCAGATTTGTTGTGGTTTCTCATTATTCGATGTTTCCAGCATATTCAAAGATACGGATTTGCGTTTTCTAAAAGGAAGATTATTATTTAAATTTCAGATTAATTAAAAATTTAAAAAATCTATTCTTGTCCTCCTTTAAAAATTCATCAAGAATCTCATGATAAAATTTAAAGATTTAAAGATGAATTAAATTGAAAACAGAAGTTTAATACAAAGGTGAACAAAATTATTTCAATCGAGTTGCAGTATTCCCTTTATTCTATTTTCTCACTCGTAAAAATACTTCTCAATTCTCAAAGCCTCCCCCCCCCGCCCCCTGGGACTGGGTCTCGAAAACAATTCGCCTCCAACATTTATTTTTTGACATTTTCAAAATAAGTGGAATTCTATTTATATTCATTTTTCTATCGGTTCGGTTCGGAGATAAACATAAATGTATCTCTCCGGTTCGGAGATAAATAAAAATGTATCTCTCCGGTTCGGAGATTAATAGAAATGTATTTCTCTTGTTTGGAGATAAATATAAATGTATCACTCCGGTTTGGAGATAATATAAATGTATCTCTCCGGTTTGGAGATAAATATAAATGTATCTCTCCGGTATGGAGATAAATAGAAATGTATCTCTCCGGTTTGGAGATAAATAGAAATGTATCTCTCCGGTTTGGAGATAAATAGAAATGTATCTCTCCGGTATGGAGATAAATAGAAATGTATCTTTCCGGTTCGGAGATAAATAAAAATGTATCTCTACGATTCGGAGATAAATAGGAATGTATATCTCCGATTTGGAGATAAATAGAAATGTACCTCTCCGGTATGGAGATAAATAGAAATGTATCTTTCCGGTTCGGAGATAAATAGAAATGTATCTCCCCGGTTCGGAGATAAATAGAAATGTATCTCTCCGGTTCGGAGATAAATAGAAGTGTATCTATACAGTTCGGAGATAAATAGAAATGTATCTCTTCGGTTCAGAGATATATAGGAATGTATATCTACGGTTCGGAGATGAAAAGGGAAGTGTCTCTTCAGTTCGGAGATAAATAGGAAAGTGTCTCTCCAGTTCGGAGATAAAATAAGATGTGTTCAGGGTGTGTATCTGTCTCCGATCAATTCTCCGACTGGTCCCTGGCATACCCAGATACTAGATAACTTCAAGTCAGCTTGTCAGATTATTCACAGGTTTGTATTTATATATTCTTTACTTGTGTATTTGTCCTGTCTGTCCGTTTGTATACAATCCCTAAACTAAGCTTCCGTTGTATACTGCAGTGATCTGCAGTGCTCTGATCCAAGAAATAGTGGGTTTTAGCGGAGAGTGAAACGGCTGAACCTCACATGGCCTCATGGAAGGTTCATGGGCGGTCAGAAGTTAAAAAGGAACTACGTTATTATCACAAACTCAAATTTACTTATTCTAAATATGAATTCTGTTAGATCAAATAATCTAAGTTCTAAATATCAAAAGTTTACACCATCCGGTTGCAGAATTATGGGGATTAGAAAATTGGAGTTTGCAGCAAAAACTCAGTTCCTTTGACTTTTATATTTTTGTTTGTTGTGATTGTTTAATAATTCAAGAAGAGAAAATAGATAGATAGAGCAAATATTAAAAATTAGAATAAAAAATATACATTTATATATTTGGTAAAAAAACTAATTAATTGCATTTATCTAAAATTTTCTAATCCCTGCATCTTTCTAACCTGACGTTTTACACCTTTGAGATTTCTAACATTAACTATTTGATCTAATTAATTCAGTAGTTGAATTTTTTTTTTTACGACATCAGGTTTCAAAGATATCGAGTACTAACATTAGAGCTTCAGGCGAGTAAGCAGTTCCTGTATCGTTTATCTGTGTATTTGAGAACCAAGTAGCTTGAGTTTCTGGTTTTGAATTAAGCTTGACCTTTGATTATAGGACAGGGTTTCCCACGAAACATGACCGTATAGCAAGACAGCTTGAATGTCATCTTTTATTTTTTTTTTATAATTTGCTGCATTTATTTGTCAACCTAATTTTAGAAATAAAATTCTAGAGATATCACAAAATATCCTTAGTCCTGACATTTCCTAAATGTGGTAGCTGCCTTTTTTTCTGTTTTCAATACTAATCGAGATATTAAGAATTTCGTTCAGATTTCGATAATTTTGTTTTTATTTAACAAAATTCTTAATATCACTGGTAATATTGACAGCAGAAAAAAGGCAGACCACGTTTTTGAAATGCCAGGACTAGGAAAATTATGTGATTATTATTTCAAGAATCATACATGTTAAAGTAGGCTGACGACGGAACGTCTCTAATAAATTCCATGATCAAATACGACTTTCAAGTCGTCTTACTATTGTCATGTATCGTGGAACACCCTGTACTTATGGAAATTCAGAAAAAAAAATCCGGAAAATCTCAAAAAAGTATTATTTTATTCTAAGATTGCATATAAACTTGAAAGTGTTTATCTGAAATGGGATTAAACTTCACTCACATCCAAACATACAGAGCAGCACAAATTATAAGTAACGATAAAGCATAAAATTTGTTAGCAAAAGAAACTGAACCTTTGCCTCAAACTCTAATTTTCTAATCTTTTCATTTTTACAACCTAATGTTGTTGACCATTGATATTTCAAAGAATTTACTCTGCTGGATCTAATTATCAAATTTTAAATAAAAAAGGTTTACACCATCAGGTTGCAAAGATACAAGGAATCAAACTAGAGTTTGAGGCAAGATTTTAGTTTATTTGCAAATGTATTTGAAAGAAATATGTAAAATAATTTTAAACCATTTGTTTTTGTTTTTAAAAAGCTCCAAATTTGTCTGGTATAACATATTGTACGTACAAAAGACGCATAAAAAAACAACCTGCCAATTTTGGTAAAAATGCGCTAATTATATTTATTACAGTGGATTTCAAATTGCGTTGAGTTCTAATGATCTGATGAAAACTAGTTCTAACTCCAGTCCCTGGTTTAACAAGAGCTTGGTTGGAGTCAGAGAACAGGTTTATCTTTTATTGTATTTTTTCTTTATTTATTTGATATTACTTGTATGGTTTAAAAATTCTAATTTGAGTGGGTTAACTTTATATAAAAAGTTAAATTTCTAGGCAAAGCTGGGTTTCCAAACTATAGTATATACAGTGACAGCCAGAATATGAGGTCGACTTTTAGACTCAAGTTATGTCTTTAAATAGTACAATGAACATATGGCACAGCAATTGTGCAGTGTAAACAGACCCGTTTTATTTAATAAGGGATTTAATAACTTACTAGTAAGTTTTTTGTTATGTAATAACATCAAATGTACTTTATTATTGCTTTAATGTCATCTTCCCATTCCACATTTTTTTGTTATCACCGTATATAACCTTAGGTTTCTTCTATTGCAGAGCTTGTTGTTTCAACAAAGGTTGGGTAAAGGTGAAGATCGTATATTTGAATATTGGGTTGCAGGACGTCTCTTCCTTGCTCCGCATCCTAGGGAGTGTTACGTCTGCTATCATGATTCTGCTCCGCAGGTTCACCATTTTAAATATGATTCTGCTCCGCAGGTTCACCATTTGCAATTTCAAGGGACTGTAGACGGAGTTTCAAGTCTCCCTCAATATATTAGAATGGCATGTCCGGTTCACAACTATACTTTTTAAACCATCCGTCAGATCTAAGTAATAATGAGAAAGATTACGCCCCTTGAAAAAATAAAAAATTCTAACGATTTCCTCCGTTGTCTCAGATGTAAATTTTATGCAGAAACCATATTTTAAAATAATCACATATCACATTGTAAATCGAGGATATCTCATTCATTCTTGATCAGAGCAAGGTTTAAAGTACCGTTTTGAATCGGACATTCCACACTATAACTAAAGGGTCGAATTAAATTATGTTTACAGTCCCTTTAAACCTGTTTCTTGGTTATCTGGAAGAAAAAACTTGAATATAGAGAACTAGGCAAATATCTAGATTTCTGGAAATTATCAGTCAATTTTCAACATTTCAAAAAAAATTAAGCATATATAATTTAATTAATAAATTCTAACCAAAAACAAAAATATTTTAGCCCATAACATTTATCATTTGAAGCCGCGTAGTTAAAAGACGAGCTACTCTAATCTTATGTTTGGAACAACTTTCTTTAAGTAAATAAAAAATAGTTTTGTGTTATTATCTTAATTCAATTTAATTTAGATTATGGTTGAGTTGGCTTACAGACTAGCTTTCGGAGTTCATCTCTAGGGTAGAAGTGTACAATATATTATTTATTTTATAACCGTCTTTCTTGCGCTGTAACAAATATATTTTTATGATGATATAATCTACGAATTTGTAAATGGGAGAGAAAATTCCTAATTTTCCAGTTTTCAAACAAAATCTTTAGAAACAAAATTTTGATTAATATTTGAAGAAAATGCACTAAATATTTTCTAGAGAAGTTCGTTCCTGAAGAATTGTTAAAATTTTCAGCAAGATTTTCTCTTTAATATATCTATTTAATTTTCCCGCATTTTGTGGGTTTAGAAATTTTATTTTTCTTCCGTGCATCAGCATTTTCTATTCTACTATGGGTGATTCTTATATTTATCTTTTTCTTTTCTATTCTTTGAAAGCCTTTCTCCTTTTTCTTTTCTCATATTTCCCCCTTAAAATATATTCATCTCATTCTTCTTATTCTCCTCAATATATTCTTCTCTTTCTTCTCAATATATTCTTCTCTTTCTTCTCAATATATTTTTCTCTTTCTTCTCAATATATCCTTCTCATTCCTCTCAATATATTCTTCTCTTTCTTCTCAATATATCCTTCTCATTCCTCTCAATATATTCTTCTCTTTCTTCTCAATATATCCTTCTCATTCTTCTCAATATATTCTTCTCTTTCTTCTCAATATATTCTTCTCATTCTCCTCAATATATTCTTTTCATTCTCCTCAATATATTCTTCTCTTTCCTCTCAATATATTCTTCTCTTTTTTCTCAATATATTCTTCTCTTTCTTCTCAATATATTCTTCTCTTTCTTCTCAATATATTCTTCTCTTTCTTCTCAATATATTCTTCTATTTCTCCTCAATATATTCTTCTCATTTTCTCAATATATTCTTCTCTTTTTTCTCAATATATTCTACTCTTTCTTCTCAATATATTCTTTTCTTTTTTTCTCAATATATTCTTTTCGTACTTTTTAGTAAACCCTTCTAATTCTTCTCAATATATTATTTTCATCTTTCCCAATATATCCATTCTTCCCAATATATCCATCTTTCATTCTGCCTAATATATTCTTCTAATCTTTCCAAATATATTTATTTCCCCAAATATATCAATTTTCACAATATATCCTTCTCAGTCTTCCCACTATATCCACATTTCCCAATTTATCCTTCTCCGTCTTCCCAATTCTTATTCTTCCAATCCGTCCTAAAGAAAATATCTTTCTTCCTAAAAGTTTTAAATATATTCCTGCTGAGTGTGTAGAGTGTACCGTGTAGAGTATAAACTCTTATAAAGTTTAAATATTAATATTAAATATTAAGAAGACAATGCAACAGGTGATATACGTGTCTCCGAACCATTCTCCGGAGAAACCCTCATCCCTCTCCGGGTCTTGTATCCTCCAGGACAAGTGAGAAAGGTTGAGAAGAGGCCAGGTGTCTCTTCTCTCAGTTCTCTAACCTTTATTGAATTTAGAGGACGTATGTCTGTAATTTATCCTGATATCCTTAAATTAGTAATCCTAGTGTAAAATATACAATCTGTTGCTGCAAGAATGAACTATCTGAAATATAACTCGCTTTCTCCATTGTAACCATACCTTAAGCGCGACTGGTGAAAAGACCTAGCGGTTTTATAATTCAAATTTAAGTTTAAATTAAAATTTTAATTTGTCAGCTAAATAAGATATTATACCGGGATGGAGAAGTTTAGAGTCAGATCAAGGGATTAAAAAATGTATAAAAGCTCGTTGAGGATAAAAAGCACACTAAAGTATGAAGAAGATAAGTAATGAACAAGAAAAGGAAAAGCAACAGAATCAAGGTTGTACTGAAAAATTAGATACTCTGAATGCGCTCTAATGTACTAAAAATGTCGTCTTCATAACAATTGCCATTAAAAATCCTCATATGACGTAACTGAATATTAGCGGAAGATGGAGGGACAATGCAGGGGCAGAAACATCATGTATGAGTGTCTTTACCAAAAGAGAGTGTGTAAGTAATAACGAACCGAAGGCGTATACTGTAGAGTGTAGAGTGTAGAGTATACTAGTAGAGTACATTTGTTTATTGTTAATTGTTTACTTAAAAATAAGTTTAATATACATGTAATAAATTATTTATATATTTATATTATATATATATGTTAAATTTATATAATTTGATTGAGGTTTACAATAAACTACTCGTTATTCAAGTTTAATTATAATTGACGACATTGTTCTGCAATTTCCAATGTTATTGGGATTTTCTTCGTTTTCCACTCTGGAAGTGCATCCAGAGTTTCTAACCTTCCTTTACAACCTTTATCGGAATACTGTAGTGGGAGCAAAGAGAGATGAAAAGTACTAAAGTGAAGAAGAAAATAAGGAATTAAATAAAAGTGTAGATAAAAACATTATTTGGTGATTACGGGGCATTCAAGTAGGAACAGAGAATAGATGGGACGGAAGAAATTATTACGGAAGTAAATAAGGGAAACAGTAAGGAAAAGGCGATAAGGAGAGGAGTGATCGAGTATAAAATGTATATTGGTATTGGAGTAAGTACGAACTGAGGGGAAGGATTAAAGAATATGAAGTAAAATAATATTAATGGGACAAACTTCAGCAGTTACAGAAAGAAGTATTGACGGGACGGAAAATGAGGCAGTGTGTAAAAATTAAAGAGTAAAAGATAAACAATTCAACAAATATTTTGGATGAAAATCAAATTAAGATTTATTTTAAAAACATAACTAATTTAATATAACATATTTTACAATTGGTTTAGATGATTTTTCTCTATATTCTTCATTTAGAAGACTTAACTCAATATCCTTAGTTCAAAAAGATCTAACTCAATATTCATGGTTAAGAAGATTTATCTCAATATTCTTGGTTTAGAAGATTTAACTCAATTCCTTGGTTTAGAAAATTTATCTCAATATTCTTGGTTTAGAAGATTTAACTCAATTCCTTGGTTTAGAAGATTCATCTCAATCATTTAACTCAATCTTCTTGGTTTAGAAGATTTATCTCAATATCCTTAGTTTAGAAGATTTAACTCAATATCCTTGGTTTAGAAGATTTACTCAATATCCTTGGTTTGGATGACTTAAATCAATATCCTTGGTTTAGACAGATTTAACTAAATCTCCTTAGTTTAGAAGATTTAACTCAATCTCCTTAGTATAGAAGATTTAACTCAATATCCTTGGTTTAGAGGATTTAACTCAATATCCTTGGTTTAGAAGATTTAACTCAACCTCCTAGTTTAGAAGATTTAACTCAATATCCTTGGCTTAGAAGATTTATCTCAATCTCCTTGATTTAGAAGATTTAACTCAATATCCTTGGTTTGGAAGATTTAACTCAATATCCTTGGTCTACAAGATTTATCTCACTATTTATGACGAGTTAAACCTATTCCAGGACAAATATGCAGTGTGGATCTACAGATTTAGGAGAGGATCAAACTCATGAGCAAGGTTGATCAAAGGATTGAGTTTTTGCCACAAACTCTGATTTTCTTATCCCTAAATCTTTGCAACCCAATTTTGTTTGCTTTAGATATTACAATATATGAATTATGTTTTACTTAATAATCTAAATATTAAAATGTTATACCATCAGATTTCAAAGTTATAGGGATTAGAAAATTTGAGTTTGTGGCAGAGACTTTGAGTGTGTGTAGCCCCCTTATAAAATGAAGAGAAATTTGAAGAAAAAAAAACATATTTATTATTATTTTACTTAATTTTCTTATGATTTTATCTTTTCAAATTTTCAAACTATATTCAAAGACTTGTAATATTTTTCTTGGAATTAAATGAGTTTGATGATAAATTACAAATATAATAAACATTTATAAAAGTAAGATTATATTTTAAATAAATTCTCAAAATTGTTGAACAAAAATCTTCAAAAAATATAAGCAGCATCATACAGGATTTATTACGGTTTATTCTTACTTTTTAACTTTTAAGTTTAAAATACTAAAAAGTTGATAATTAACATAAACAGTTCTACAACAAATTTGTTCAGTAACGCAAGAGGAAGAAGAAAAGGGAAGGAAGGAAATGAAGAAGAAAAGGTTTGTCAAACTTCATTTATTTTCTATTTTTTTCTGTTAATATGGAATATCATCTTAAATATTTTGAGGCTTAAACTTTTGGTTGGGACGGAGCTGAGCCACATATAGTTAACTCTCAGATTAAAGGATTTGAAATTAATTTCCGGGTAATCCACCAAAAGATTATCAGGAAATGATTCAAAGAAAGGGGTTGATTTATACAACAACTTGAATTAAACCTCCGCGCAGACAGGGGTAAGAGGGGAACTGACTGAGCGCGTTTTAAACATACTTGAAGTTTTGACCTCGAGTTAAGCTATTCTAGAATTCTAGCATCTAGTCCAGGATAATGGGAAATCAGTGCTTTTCCGTAATTTACACTAATTAATGATAAATATTTACTTGAATATATAATTCCTTGCTCTGCTAGGAGACTGTTTGAGAAGAATCAGAAGAGAGGACGAACAGCAGATATTCATCCTGAGCTTACACTTGACCAGATCCAGAACCCTCCGGATACAAGAAGAGGAGTTCTTAAATCTATAGGATCCAGGTATAATCTGATCCTACGAACTAGATCTATAGTATCCAGGTATAATATAATCCCTTGACCTAGATCTATAGGATCCAGGTATACTCTGTTGCCTTAAACTAGATCTATAGGATCCAGGTATACTCTGTTTCCTTGAACTAGATCTATAGAATCCAGGTATACTCTGATCCCTTAAACTAGATCTATAGGATCCAGGTATACTCTGTTCCCTTAAACTAGATCTATAGGATCCAGGTATACTCTGTTCCCTTGAACTAGATCTATAGGATCCAGGTATACTCTGATCGCTTGAACTAGATCTATAGGATCCAGGTATACTCTGTTCGCTTGAACTAGNAGGTATACTCTGATCCCTTGAACTAGATCTAAAGGATCGATGTTAGGTACTTTCCCAAAGGATTTTTCCCATGTGGCCGCAGCACTCGGCCCCCATTGCAGCCTTTAGCGCCTCAGAGAGCCTAACCTAACCGTTGGGAAGTTGTCACTTGGGAAGTTGCCCTTGGCAAAATGCCTTTGGGAAAGTACTTATTACCATAGGATCTAGGTATACTCTGATCCCTACAACTAGATCTATAGTATCCAGGTATATTAAACAATTTCAATCTCTGGCTTTTGAAAATAAGGAACAGCTCCCCCTTTTCGCATTCGGATTATCAAACTTTTTAAAATAATGGATTAGGAGGTAGTTTAACATTTTAATTGATTTTTTGGATGAACAAAAATATATAATAAAAGAAGCTTATTAAATTTTAATTCTGAAGAAATTAGGAACAAAAGGGAAATCGATATCTTTTAAAAATATTAAATTTTTTACAATTATGGAATCTGAACTAACCATGCTTTCAGCAAAGGAGAACAATTTAGAGGTTTCATTTCAATACACTGTTTGTTGTTCGATTCAAAAATGTATCCTGATCAAAAAATATTTAAAAATAAAATAAACAATTTTTTTAATTTGTTGTGATTCCTCCAAATCCCAAACAAATGAGGGAAAATATTTATTATCGAATTCAATTCATGAATCCACAAATAAAAATAAGAAAACGAAAACTGATGAAAAGGAAAGTGATTACCAATGTAAACCGATAGTTTTCGACTTAATGATTTCTTTTGATTAGCAATGCAGATAAGGGCTTTAAAAATTAATTAAATCTTTGACACAAACTCTAATTTTATAATCTTTGCAACACGATGTCATAGACTATAGATGTTTAAACTATGAGTTCCGTTAAATAAACAATTCTCAATTTGAAGTTAGAAATATCACCATCATGATGCAAAAATATTCTGACAAGTATTTTTTAATTAAAAAGGCAAAGCATGACCTAATCATATGATGAGGCAACACGTAACCATTCCTGCTCCATGTTATTCCATCCTAAATCATAATGGGTTCGTTCAATGTTAAAAGAAATATCTCAATAATTTGTCTAAATGCTGAGTTAACTAAAACATTGTGAGATATTCCTAATATTCTGTTCTTTTTTAACAAACGATCGTTATTTTGAAGTTATAGGAACAATATACATACAGGGTTAACCACAAAGGATAAGACTTCAGAGACGAGTGTACATTTATATATAGATGTTCTAATATTCTTGATTCCCTCTAGCTGTCAAGTTGTTTTTTCTTTTCGAAATCTTAAACATGCCTTTTTAAATACTAAATTTAAGGCAGAAGTAACAATTTAACCCCTTGATATCGTCATATTTTAAAACTTTTAGATCGTCTTTACAGTTTCATCTGTTGTGGGTAACCCCTGTATTTATCATGTGTGGACAGATTTTACAATAATGATTCGAATTCATTAATTAATTCTTTTTTCTTCTGATTTTAGATCTTCTCGGAGCTCTAGACGGAGTTCTGAATTATCCTTCACTATCAATGAATCCCTGGAGTTGAACACGATGTATGAGTATGGTCAGAGCAGAGCTAATAATAGAAGATCCAGACCAAGGAGAAGAGAAGGTAGAAAACATGATATTTGATGAAAGGGTTGCAAGTCCAGAAATGATTGGTTCAGTTTCCCTCAGAAAAAGACACATGAATAAGTCACAGTGACCCCAAAAATATATTATAGTGGTTATCAAAATATAATACATTGGTCCCCAAAATATGATCTTGGTGAACTTTAAACTCTAAAGTTCAATGATATTAAAGCAGACCCGGAACTAATCCAGGATTGTCTGAGTACGAGTATATATATATTGAAGGGGTTGTGGAAAGACTAAAATATGATACAGTGACCCCAAAATATGATGCAGTGGCCCAGAAATATGAAACATTGGCCCCAATATAAGATACAGTGGCCCCCAAAATATGATACAGTGTTCTACAGAATAAAACCTTCTCCAAAACCGTCCTAGAATGTAAACAACAAACCCCTTCTTAGATGTCGTCCTAGACCTCTGAGAAATATAATTCAATATGCCTTAAATATTCCTTTAAAATATCGCATTCTATAAATAATAAAAATAAAATAAAATAAAATATAAAACAGATATTAAGATGCAATGCAGGGAGTTAAATTATAATCCCTCTTCTTCATAATATCATCAAATGACGACAAACTTTCCCCCCTCGCTCGTTAATCTCGGTAGAAATGATTGAATTGGGTACTGTAACACTGTTTTGCCCAAATTACAGTTTCTATGTACAGGGTGTCCCAATAAACGTCTGCTAGAGTATTTTTATGTAACCTGTAAAAGACTGTTTTGTATTCTGGAAAATGTTATATGACGTCTTGTAACATTTCTGCAAGATAAACAGTGAAGAATAATTAATTTCTCATTTTATTTAGTACAGGGTGTCCCACGAAACATGCCAGTTGGTAAATAGTTTGGAATGTCGTCTTCCTTACACAGTATTAGATATTAAAGGGACACCCTGCACAACAAATTCTTAAATCATCATATTTCCTATTTAGGTATCACCATATACTATATAAAAAAATCATTCACAAAGACGATATCAAAATCGCTTCTCAATTTCCATGTTTACTAGGACACCGAAGGCTCTAATTGCTCTAATTGCCTAGAAATCGGCTCTATACTCACTTAATCAATCAGTCAATTAATGAATTATAAATTAGAGCGCCGGTCAACCTGGACCTGGGAGGCTGGTGCCCGGAGATCATCTGTTGCTGTCATGGCTCTTCATGTTCGGAAGAATGAGAAGAGACACAAAAAATATTTTTCTAAATCCGTTGCCCTGAAACCCCAGTCCAGATCAGCTGTACATTATCTGGTAAGCAAAAAAACAATCGACCATAATTATCTCATGAATATTATTATACAATATGCAAATAGGCTTTTCTTTTAACAATTTTAGCTTTAAATTGTTGCTCTTTAAGTTGCCCTTTATCATTATTTTTCACTAAAAATGGACTTTTCGGTTTAATTTGGAGGATTTTTCAAACTTTATGGTACATAAGTTTTCTCCGGTCTCATCCCAGCTGCCACAAAGTTTTGACGTTCATTGGATACAGACATCCTATCAAACAGACTTTGCAAATAAAGATATCAAGGGGAAAGGAACAAAAGTAATATTGCTTATTTTGGTTTATTTTGTTTTAATTTATCACTAAAAAAAGAATTGGTTTAAATTATAATTTCTCAAATATGTTTTTGTCTCCATGAGTTGCAGAAAGATATCCAACCTAATTATACCAAACCATAAAATTGAAACAATTGAGTAGATATAAAATGCGTATCTTTCGAGAAATGTCTTCTTCTAGAAAATTAGGATTAATTTGTTTATTAAACGCATAAAAAGCTGACACAGTTCTTTAAAGAGTTTCACGTTAAAAAAACCCTGCATCAAATAATTCAAGACTGAACAAAAGGGACCCAATTTATTAAGATATAAAACCTAATAATACATTGTTTATATTAAAGTTTTAAATAACGGTGAATGACCACTGATCTATAGATTAATTAACAATAAGAGATAGGACACTTCTTTGGGATTCTGTCTCAGGGCTATTGTGAACGAAAAACCCCTAAATCTTGAAAAGACCATATCTAGTGTTCTATCTGTTATTGTTAATTAATCTATGCCACTGATGCTGGGATTTAAAAAAAATTTTACAGTTATAACGAAAAATTTTTAATTGATTTTCGATTAGAATTTCTGTCATTTTTAAGATAAAGTTGGTTCACCAAATTTTGGAAATATGATAACCATAAATACGATTTTTGTTGTCTGCAGTGGTTAGACTTAATGAATAGCAAGACCTAGTTGAACTATCTATCGCTAGTCAAAATACTTTTCTAAGGGCAATCTCGACCCCACTAGACCAGGACTAAAATATTGTTTAATTATTGTTACTCTGTTCATTAATTCTGAAGTGGGTACAAGAGTCGAGTGGTACAATCTTGTTATAGACTTAATGAATAGGTAGAAGTAGTTGAACTATATATGGCCAGTCGAAATACTTTTCTAAGGGCAATCTCGACCATACTACATTAATAACCAGAAAACTCTGGAATAGGATGACGACTTTTAGACTCCAGTTATGACTTTAAATAAATACTCCACTGAGCATAGAACACAGCAATTATGTTGTGTAAACACTTTACAGGCCCATTTCACTTAATTAGTGATTTAGTAAGTGTCTAGCAAAACTAATTGCTATGTAACAACATCAAGCAAAAAATTATTGCTGTAAATTCGTCTTCCTATTTCAGAGTTTTCTGGTTATCACTGTAGAACATGAATATAAGTATATTTGTTCAATTACTGTTTCCTATTCATAATTCAGATTTTGACGTTCGTAAATCAATAAATTATTTTGACGTTCCTGTCTTTTTGCCAATATCTGTGTTGTTCAGGCAATTTCTCCGCCCCGAATCAGGATTACAGATACTTCAAGAGAACATTCACCAAAAGAGGATTTTCTTTCAGTAAGTAGAGTTTTTAGAAATTCTAAAATTTAATTAAAAATTCTTAATTCTCGTCCTTCTGAGGTCAAACCTTTTATGGCGTTAATCCTTGGATCAAGGAGTTATGTGTGCAATCCTAAGGATTAAGATAATTCATGTTGTATATCCCATTTAATTCCTCTTGGATATCCCATTTAATTCCTCTTGGATATCCCATTTAATTCCTCTTGGATATCCCATGTGGAGAGATACCCTGCAGGGAAAATTAAAATTTAGGAATCAATCACTTATCCCTCAAATTTAAAAGTTGCCATGGTGGATTTCGAGATTAAATATTGTAGATCATCAGTGCTTGTTAAACAAACTATTCCAGGCTGCTCAGTTAGAGAAAGCAACATCAAACCCTGATATTTTCAGCAGTCATGCTCGCCGCAGGTACAATGATTACCACAAAAAAAAAGGTTTTTGAGAGACTGTAACCGTAATTTAAAATGACCTCCTTGCAAAGATGTTAATGCCCGATATGCTACAGTAACCTTAAAATCTTTATCTGATCAATAATATGGAGGATATTGTCATTTTTATAGGTTTAAAAGTGTTAAATTCTAACATTTTCTATATGTTTTACTGCAGTGGAAATATGCAAGCCACTTTTGTAGAGAACCCACAATTGATAAATATTTCATACTTGATCAAAGCCTTTAAGGGTATCCTTGTGAATCTGGCATTGCCATTTTTGCATGGAATTGGGGGGTCACTTGAAATTATGCTTATACTTTCATTCATGAGGGCTTGGAGCTTTCAAATACCACAAAGTAGAGATATAGTCATCGTATTTTGTATTACATGCAGGATGAGAATTCTTGTTTTTTTTTTGTTTTTTTTTTCATCCACATGTTATATTCCTTTCTAAATTTCACTCTTAGATGCTGGTCATATTCAGAAATCATTTATTATTAATAAACCTATTTAGTTTTGTTTTTTCTAAACTAAGGGAAAAAATGTTTTTAAAGTGTTATTAATTATCTTCTTAAATCAAAGCTTTTCCAATTTGTTCAGACATATTAAATATTTACAATATATGTATATATAGGTTAAACTTTACAATTCGATTAACCAAACCAAATTTGTTTGACCAAACCAAATCTTTACAGTAAGTTTGCCCAGCCCAAACCCTTACAATACGATTAACCAAACCAAACTTTTCAATATGTTTAAGGTATGAGAGAAGGAAATCTGGTTTAGGGTTTGGACAAAATCAACAACTCTTCAGCTCCAACGAAAGTCTAGCGAGTAGTATTCAGGTAGGTGTTATGGTACTTTCCCAAAGGCATTTTCCCAAGGGCGACTTCCCAAGTGAAAATTTCCCAAGTGGCAACTTTCCAAGCGGTAACTTCCCAAAGGTTAGGTTAGGCCCTCTGAGGCGCTGCAGGCTGCAAAGTAGTAGGAGTAGTCTTCAGGTATTAGGAGTACTAAAATTAGGTAGTAGGAGTACTATTCAGGTAATATATGTAGTATCTAGGTACTACATGAGTATCTTACAGCACTTTGCTTTTTAAACCATGAAACATTTATTTTCTTTTGATATGAAAACTATATTTCAGGACTACTCCTATTCAGAGAAACATAGTGGAAGGCTGAGTAAGCATTCTAGTACTTCTTTAAGGTAAAACAATGTTCGAAATACAGGAACCCACAAAGGATGAAAAAACTTCAAACTCTTAAAATATTACGATCCTCGTCGTCTGCCTTAAATGTTGTATTTTAATGGCTTATTTAATTTATTGAAAAAGAAAGAAACAAGGAAAAGGAAGCAGCCAGGATATATTCCGTACAGTCGTCTCTGAAGTCTCATTCTTTTTGGGTAACCCTGTATCAAGTATTTTAATGCGAAATTAAGACAATTCAACTCACCTATTTTTTATTTTTCCTCACAGAGAAAAGCAAACTTAACATTTTAACTGAAATGAATGTTTTACAAAAAATGTTGATGTAAGATAACAATTCAGGAATGTTTATGAAGATTTATAAGAGCAAAAGAAATAGTACAATATATATTAAATAATAAATAGATAATAAATACTTACATAATATTATGTGCTATACATAAATATCTATATTTTTCATGAAAATCTGCTAATTTTAGACTTTCCGCCCCCTTACTTCAACGAAAAGTTATGAATACTTTGTCATTATTTTATCGTTTAAAACTTATTTTTAATTTAATTTTAATTTTGTTTCCTTTCTTAAAATAAACCTTATAAAACGTTTATCCCCCGGCGAGGCGTTAAAAAGTGTCAGGTGTGACCTAATGTAACGGCCGGGATAATTACGGCCGGGTTTGTCTAATACATCAAATTTAGAAATGTTGAAATAGATCTTGTAATATTATAAATATAATCATCGTTTATTTACAAAAGACGGAAAGGTTAAAAAATATTTTTTAAAAATAATTTGAGAGGAAGACGACATATTATACGTTTTCACGTTTATCCAGACATTTGATAACTTTAGCAATTTTCGTACATTTAAAAAGTATCTTATCAATGTTTTTTATACTAATATTGTAGACAAAAGGCTTTCAATAATGAAAAAGAGCCATATTACCTGAGCTGAAAACTTTAGAACTGTGGGTATCTAAATCAATCCTTAATCTCATCTTTTTTGTTAATCTTCAGATTAATTAAATCTTACATTGATACAAAGGAAAGTGTCAAAATTAAACCGATCAGAGTGTCGTTTGCAGAAACCGAACAGCCAATCAGAAGCCAAAAAATTTTACGTGCAATCAATGAATTGGTTGGAACCCAGCAGGGATACCTAAAAGAGAGAAATAAATCAAAAGTGTCTATAGTGAATATCGAGATTTATCGATCGGTATTAAGGGTATCCAATGCAAGAGTTTTCAGTTCTGGGTAAAATATTCATTATCTCACGCCGTGACGTCACACAGAAATCGTCTTTAGAACCTGAAGTATTGAAAACTTCAAGTTTCAATATAAATTTTTTAGTCATTTGGAGTTGGACTCTCGTCGGTCCAGTGGAGAGGCATTTCTTCCTAACAATACATATCAAGACGAGGTATACTTCCTAACAATATATATCAAGACAAGGTAAACTTCCTAACAATATATATCAAGACGAGGTATACTTCCTAACAATATATATCTAGACAAGATAAACTTCCTCACAATATATATATCAAGACAAGGTAATCTTCCTAACAATATATATCAAGACAAGGTAATCTTCCTAACAATATATATAAAGACAAGGTAAACTTTCTAACAATATATATCAAGACGAGGTATACTTTCTAACAATATATATCAATACAAGGTAAACTTCCTCACAATATATATATCAAGACAAGGTAATCTTCCTAACAATATATATAAAGACAAGGTAAACTTCCTAACAATATATATCAAGACGAGGTAAACTTCCTAACAATAAATATCAAGACAAGGTAATCTTCCTAACAATAAATATCAATACAAGGTAAACTTCCTAACAATATATATCAAGACAAGGTAATCTTCCTAACAATATATATCAGGACAAGGTAAGCTTCCTAATAATATATATCAAGACAAGGTAAACTTCCTCACAATATATATATCAAGACAAGGTAATCTTCCTAACAATATATATAAAGACAAGGTAAACTTCCTAACAATATATATCAAGACAAGGTAAACTTCCTAGCATTATATCAAGAAAAGGTAATCTTCCAAACAATATATATCAAGACGAGGTAAACTTCCTAACAATATATCAAGACAAGGTAAACTTCCTAAAAATATATATTAAGACAAAGTAAACTTCCTAACAATATATATCAAGACAAGGTAGGTAAACTTCCTATAAATATATATCAAGACGAGGTAAACTTCCTAACAATATATATCAAGACGAGGTAAACTTCCTAACAATATATATCAAGACGAGGTAAACTTCCTAACAATATATCAAGACAATTGGTAATCTTCTAAACAATATATATCAAGACAATTGGTGATCTTCCAAACAATATATATCAAGACAATGTAAACTTCCTAACAATATATATCAAGACGAGGTAAACTTCCTAACAATATATATAAAGACAAGGTAATCTTCCTAACGACATATAAATACAAGATAACTTTCTAACAATATAACAAGACAAGGTAGGTAAACTTCCTAACAATATATCAAGACAAGGTAAACTTCCTAACGTTATATCCTTCCCAACAATATATATCAAGACAAGGTAAACTTCCTAACGTTATATCCTTCCTAACAATATATATAAATACAAGGTAGTCTTCCTAACAATATATATCAAGACAATGTAAACTTCCCAACAATATATATCAAGACAATGTAAACTTCCTAACAACATATATTAAGACAAGGTAAACTTCCTAACAATACATATCAAGACTAGGTAAGCTTCCTAACAATATATATCAAGACGAGGTAAACTTCCTAACAATATATCAAGACAATTGGTAATCTTCCAAACAATATATATCAAGACAAGGTAATCTTCTAAACAATATATATCAAGACAATTGGTAATCTTCCTAACAATATATATCAAGACAATGTAAACTTCCTAACAATATATATAAAGACGAGGTAAACTTCCTAACAATATATATCAAGAAAATGTAATCTTCTAAAACGTTATTATAAATTATAAATTCCCGCATTCTCATCTTAGCAACTTCAATTATAAGAATAATGATACAATTTATCTTTTCTTGCAGAAATACTTTTTGAACAGTTTTCCTTTAAAATTGAATATCCTTTACCAAACCCAACCTAGCTCCCAACCTCTTCTAGCCGTAGCACTTTGGGCTCCTAGGCTTTAGTAACTGCAGCTCCCCTGGCCCCTTTAATATCCTGAGACGCCCCACAAGGCCTAAACTACAGGATGAGACTGGTCAGACGACCTGGAACTCTTTAAACATGACGATCCCAACTTTAGAAATGACGATCCCAACTTTAAATATGACGATCCCAACTTTAAATTTAGTCGTCTGCCTTGAATGTGGTCTTTATTTAATGATTATACAATGAAAGAAGAAGTTTACAGTTGCCGGGATTCATGAGTATATGAAAACAGGATGAACTTCGTACAGTTGTCTCTGAAGTCTCATACTTTTTGGGTAACCCTGTAACTCTGAATACCATTTTAAAGGACAAATGTCGATTATCAAATGTTGTAGCACCACTGGTAAAGAAGCTTGTTGTGTTAGGCAAAAATCATTAAATATAAATGTTATCAAACCAAATAAGCAGAAAAAATGATTTACATACATTGTACAACTAGAGGTTTGTTTTTGTTATTTTCATCTAACCTAACCAGTCATCTCATAAATTATTTATATTCACTCTAGAGACAGAACATATGCTAAATACATTCTTGTGAAAATATAAAAGATTAAAGTAATTGCGACGAAACAAAATAACCCTTTTTTTACCTTTATCAAACAAATATTCGTATTTCTTAATTACAGAATTGACTACAAAAGTTTCTTGTATATGACAATCTTAGATTGTACCAAACCTTGTTTATGGGTCAAACGTTACTTTTCAGAAAACTGATTAATTAATTGATTAATATTTCGAAAAATCGATTTTATTTCTTATTTGCTCTGATCAATGTATTTTGTTTCATTTTAGAATTAAAGGGACAGACCGGCTATGTAAGGTAGCTGAACTGAGTATGCAGTGTTGTGGACAAATTCTTTAGGATTCATTTGAGAGATATAAAACTTTTTATGGATCAGTAAATCCTGAGTTTGAGTGCAAAGTCGACGTTCAAAATCGTACTTTCGGGTGGATACGTTTTCAGAATTTTTTTTTTATTAAAAATGACGACAAAAAATGTAAACAAAATTCTACAGTAAACTAATTAGTTGTTTCGGAACAGGTTGAAAAAATAAAATTAATCTTGTCATCAAAAATAAGTAATCTTGTTTAATTATCTATTCTATTTTTATTTCCTCATTATTCACAAAGATTTTCTAAAGATTTTCTGGAATTATTATTGAAAAGACAACATTTGAGGAATTTGTAGAAATCTGCGAATAAATTCAAATAATAAATTCAATATAATAAGAAATCGATATAATGATGAAAACGAAATGATTGATTCTAGCATTGATTTATTGACAAATTTCTTTGGAGAAATATGTTCCTAACCATCTAATTACTTTACTGTATAAATTTCCAAAAAAAACGTACCCACCCAAATTCATGATTTTGAACGTCGACTATGCACTCAATCTCATTAATTATACATCGTGGAAAAGTTTTATATGTCTCAAATGAATCCTAAAGAATTTGTCCACAACACTGCATACTCAGTTAAACTATAACCTTACATAGCCGGTCTGTCCCATTAAGTGTTTTCGACTCCACGGTAAGTTTTAATCAACACAGACACCAAAAAATATCTAAATATGTTGAATAAGAACTGTATTATTGAGCCTCTCAAGAGTTGTATGTGATATACCTATAAATAAATTAAATTACAAATACTCTTTGCTACTTTTGTCCTGAAATAAAAAAAAAATTTCAAACTACAAAATCGCAAAGTTACAAATGTTAAAACTCCTTTTAAGAATTTAAGTTGATGAGAAAGAGAAAGTTCGAACCACGGTCTTTCTCAAGCTAAAACATTAGATATACATAAAATAATGTGCAAATTCTGACAAACCAAACCCTTACAAAAACATTTGTAGAAATCGATGTGAATTATTTAAAGAAGAAACTTATTGTCAAGCAGAATTGTCTTTTATGTTTAAAACCAATTAATCTGATCAATGATGTGAAAGAAAACTTGGAGTTTTTACCTTGAAAAGTATTTTATTCTGATCATTACTCCATTATTTTTGAAAAAGAAATGCGCAAGTCCATTTTGTAGAAAACCCACAAATGAAAAAAATCAGTTAAAAAAACATGGATATCAATATTCAATACTTGATCAGTCAAATCTTTTAATGGTACTGTTGTGAATTCTATTAAAATGAAGGGTCACTTGAAATAATTTTTACGGTCCAGGTTCACATACCAAAATATTGTTCAAGATCAGAAGAAACGGAATCAAAAAATCGTTTTTTTTTCTATTAATTGATTCATGATTGCATTTTAAATATATTTTCCGTGTTCAGGAGAAAGTGGTTGGATGGAAATCTGATCCAAGGATCCAGGATCTGGCAAGGTGGGTGTCAGTATCAGAGATCAGGATTAGACTTTAAAAATATCTTTTTACTTAAGTTCCTGTGGTTTAAAACCGGTTTGCTTCTTAACCAAATTCTTTTCTATGTACCATTGAAAGGCTTTAAAGTTCAAGATAAAAGACTAAATTGTATTTCCAGATTGTGGTACTTAGAGATTCATGTCGTCGTTGCAGTCTCACCATTTTGTGTAATCTTGTACTAAACTCTCAAATGACAACTATACCATAGGAAAAATTTTCAAGTGGCTTTTTCCCCATCGCTTATTTTCCTAGTGGCTTTTTCACAGTTCTACATTTTCAAAGCAGCTTTTTTACAATTGCTCGATTTCAATGTGGTTTTTTACCAATTGCTCATTTTCCAAGTGACTTTTTCCCAATCGCTCATTTTCCAAATGACTTTTTTTCCAATTGCTCATTTTAGAAATAGTCGTGAATAAAATTTCCAATTGGAAAATTTCAAAATGATCCTAGGGAAATAGTCACTTAGAAACAGGTCAAGAAAAAATGTCTAATATAGTCAAATCATCATATTTCAAACTTATATTGTTTGATATAACAGAAGTCATAGTTTGAAATATCTAAACTCAATTCCTTTAAACCGTTTTTTGTTTAGGAGTGGCAAAGAGGGAAGTAGTTCGTCTTCTAGTGGACAACGACAAAGTATCTCATCTTCAAACCGACATTTTTCACAGGTAATTTATAATATGTATTCACACTATTCGGGCTAGCAGGGGCAGAGTGCCATAGTGTTATGAATATCTGTTTATTTCTTAGCTTATGGCCAACAAAATTCTGTACACAGAACAGTGTACTACACACAAAGTGGGGCTGAAGGAAATCAAAACTGTTGTTGTACCCAATCCGGCGACTATTATTTTCTGAAACTACATGTCCCTACGAAACTTAGGAGCTATACAACCAAATTCCCCTATAGGTATTTTTGAAATAAATCTAATTTTAGAATTGTTAACTATTGGAAAATTCCAGAATTATCGAACATCCTCGTTTTTGGTATGCATTTCATTATTCCAGGCCTTTAAGGTACTAAAAACTTGAAATTCAAATTCAAGCATTATTGAGGGGATTGAGGGGTTCACGATAATGTTTTCAAAACTTTTTAAATCTCTGAAGGTTTTTGGAAACCCTGTTTACACCAAATGCAAGATCATATTTTTGAAGAGAAATTTGATTTTTTAACGCTTATGGCTAATTATAACATCGGTTTAGGATGTTTTCAGTTTTACTTCTTGGATCAGTTAAAGATTTCAGATCATTAATCTAACCTTGAAGTTTGAATTGTTTTCGACTCAGATATAGATTTCAGATCATTAATCTAATCTTGAAGTTTGAATTGTTTTCAGTCAAAAGCAGGCTCAGGTGAGCAGGATTTTAAGTTAAAAATGGAAATTTCAGAGGAAACGGGAAAAAAAAAATCATGTTAAAATATGCTATCATTCTACGTTAACTTTTTTAAACATGTCCTTAAGGTGTAATTAAACAAAATGAGCAAAAGAAATAAAAAATTTTCCGCCAAAAATCAAATCTTGAATTAAATAGGGTTTTCAAACATGATAAGAGATTTGAAAAATGTTTAAAACATTATGGTAAACCCTTGAACAACACTTGACTTCTTATTTCATTATCTTTATTTGTTTATGGCTTTAAATAACGACGACGAGCATGCCAAGAACGCGGATTTTTGATTATTCTGGAATTCTCTATACAGTTGGATTTAAGCAACAGAAAGTCTTAATTTCCTCCAGCCCCATTGTGTACACGGATTTCGACCATTTTGGCGTCCTATGTTGATTTCGGACCTGAAAATAAAATTTACGTTGGGCAAACCTCCCTAGCTTACTGTAATGGCTAAGATGCAACACGTTTAATTTTGCTAAAAAACATCTATCAAAAAAATGCAAAAATCATAGAAATATAGATACAAATATTGTATTGGCGGAATCTTAGCAAACTATGCGTTTACGAAAATCAGATTTGAACAAAATTTTGGTTTTTAAAAGAATTGTTGTAATCAGAAGAAAAAAATATTAAAAGAAATAACATGGTGTCATTTTTTGAAAATTTGTTAGATTTACTTAGAAAAGACATTGTTAGTGGAGATACTTGAAAATATTTAAAAATTTTAAAAGTTTAAAAAGCGCCATTTCTAAAATTAAAAGTTAAAAATAAAATTTCTTTTGACAACTTTTTTGTCTAATTTTAAAGAATTTTTTCCAATTGAAGATTGATCAAATTTCCAGAATTTTCTTCTAGATATTTAAACATAATGAATGTTGTAGGAGTCTCGAATATCTAGTGGTCAGTGCTCAAGCTCTTATTCATTCAAGAACTCATCCCGGAGTAATTCCAGTGCCAGCTCCGCGTATCTTCTAGACTACGGATCTGAGAGTAAACCTGTTAGTATTGATAGATCCAGTGTTTTCAGCTCAATGGAGGTAATTGGTCAACATTTAATTATGTTACATGAAGAAGGAGTTTCTCTTTGTCTCTAACTATGTCCAATCATAACTCATGAACGGCTTGACCGATTTGCCTCGTTTTTTGTTCGTTTTTTGCATTTATTTTCTGTCAGGGTCAAACTTTGTCGTCGTTTAAAAAAATTTTAAATAAACAATTCTCTGAAAACATTGTTTACACTGCACATTTGCCGTGTCTAATACTCATATAAAAGTTATATCTTGATTCTAAAAGTCATCCTTCTATTTCAGAGTTTTCTGGTTATTAATGTACTATATTTGTGTGTACTGTTAGGCGGATTCTCGAAGATCAAGTGCAGAGTTCTCCTCAACCAATCAGAACTTTCCAACCTTTATGAAGAACTTTGAGAACATGTCTCCCATCTCGGAAATATCAAGCTGCTCCTCCCAGAAGACGAGTCAGGCTAAGGTATAAAAAAAAACTTGAAAAACTATTCTATTTTATCTATCTATTTTTATCGTAAAAAATCGCAATTCATAACTTCCAACGTGAAAATAAGTAACAAAGTTATTACTCATTTTTATGTGAGAGGAAAGAAAGTGAGTATTTTCCACTCACCCAAATATCATAATGCAAATATTTTTGCAACCTGATTTTATACTTTTCTGTTTTTTTTCTTTCGCCAAAAATCAAACATTTCTTAGTTAGACACACTGTATTACATATTATTTCACACTGTGCATACAGGGTGTACCTGACAGTGGGTGAATTGTTTTTAATGTTTTCTTCCATTATCTGTATTAGAAATTAGAGACTTTTTGCAGTTTATTTTGGTAACAAAATAATTAGTTATATACATTTTACTTTGATATCAATTTTACTATAAATGACTGCCATATAATTATATATAATTATTCTCTTAGATATCAAACAACTTAAAAGTCATAGAAAAACACAATTTAAACTATTCGCCAATTGTCAAGTTTCGTGTGACACCCTGTATATAAATCAGTAAAGTAATCTCTGTTTGTTTGTTTGTATGTCTGATCATAACTCGCAACCCCTTGCCGATCATAACTCATAAATCGATTTGCGTCAAATTTTGATTGGTTTACTCTGTTCTTCGTTGATTGGTTTACTTTGATTGGTTTACTTTGGAGAATGTTGAAAAACACTAAATTAAGTGAGTTGAATTTGAAATAGAAAGTTTAGTTTCCAAGTTAGTGAATAATAAAGTTTAACTATAGGATCGAAAGGTTCCCTTAAGCCTCCAGCTCTCTCAGCAACCCAACAAAATATCAAGAAGACTTTCACCAAAGGTTTATAATTAAAAAATAATATTCATATTTGAAAGTGTGTTTGAACTTGTTTAACAAATAATAATTCACAATAAGTGTTTGCCATCTTTTTTGTCTCTGAAATATTTAAGTTTCGTTAGTTCAACATTTTACATAGTTTATAAATAGCAAACTTTTATCAGTGAATACAATTTTGTAATACGGTAATGTAAGTAGGCGGTTATATAAACATAATGAAGGCGACTTTCGATTTAAATTTTAATTTATGTCAAGCTTTTCAACAGCATGAGATGGAATTTAAAGAATTTGAGCCGCGGTTTAAATCCGCCAAAATCCGGTTTAAATTAAGCGCCGGCTTAAATCTTGAAACATTTGATACAATTTTAAGTGGAACCAACCATATTTAAACCGCAGCTTAAATTTAAACCGCCGCTCAAATTCTTTAAATTCGGCCAATGGATACACAAAAACATGGAAACAAAGAGAAGCTGTCAATTTACAAAGTTTCTCTTTAATTACTTGTAAACTTGTAATTCTAAAAAAGCTTGTTAACAATTAAAACGTAAATTAAAAATTGGTCTTCATTATATTGATGTTATCGCCTACCACTGTATGTTAATCTTACAGATTTCTGTTCAGACTTATAAAAGCCGACTTTTGTCGAAGTCAACATTTTGCATAGAGTAGAAAAATTAAAATATCATATGAGCATACAATTTTTAAATATGTTAAACTTCTCAAATTTTTGTGAAGCCTCCTGAAAGCCGAAATTCCCAGATGTTAGGAAAAGATAAAAAAAATTGTTTCGGTTTCCGCAAAATCAACATTTTGCCTAATTTAGCGTATACAACTTTAAAGTAAGTTCAACTTCACAGATTTGTGTCCCGTAAGCCGAATAGCTGAACGTTTAAAAAACGGAAAAAACTATTCTCAACCCTTGTATCATTGTATCATCTGTTTAGGTTGAGAGTTCATTACTTAAACCCAGATCACATTCTCCAGCACTCTCTCCTTCCAAGTTCTCCGGCTCTTTCATCAGTCCTTCTAAGGTAAAGGATATATGTCAAAGAACTCCGACGGATGATAGGGCTCGTTTTAATTCCAGAGTTTTCTTATATTTTTTCATAATTTCAAAAATATTTTTGTCTAGAACCTGTCCGGAAAACATCTCTGGATAAAGAGAAGGTTTGATCCCGTCTCCTCCCCTTTATCCAGGTACATATTTTCAAAGGGAGACTTTTCAAAATTCAATCAAACCGAGGCAGGGCGGTGGGGGGCGGGGTATTGGGGTAGTTCCGGATTCCCCCCTTACCTTGTATCTTGGGGGCCCGATGGAATCTTGAGTTTCACCTCCTAGAAAATGAATTCCATGTGTATGGTACACCAGAGAAGATTTAATCTTATTAAAAAATTAAAAATAGTAGCGATTTTTTCTGACACTTTTAGGACGATTTTTAAGTCGGCTCTGAATTCCCATGTTTATTTGGAATATAAAATTAGCCTCTGAACTTGTATTTGTTCTATTTATATTACTCATTGGTTTCTTTAATATATTTTGATGCATATCTTTTAGATATTTTGAAAATCTGTGAAAAAGTTTATGTTAAAAGTATTTTTCTTAATCGCTTAACAATAAAACCTGTATAAAGAATCTGTCCAGTTTACAATTGGAAATTTGATTTTTGCACAAATGCAGTTTTAAAAATCAATATTTTGAAAACCATGACGGAAAAGCTAGTTTTCTCAACCTGTCTATTTATCAGTCGTGAGAGCAGGTTGGAGAGCGGAGTTGAACCTGGATCTGGGATCAGGAGCAGCTATAGTGTAGACGGGTTAGTTACCTAAATCCGTCCTGTAAACATTGTATCTTTGTCTTCGTAATCTTGTACTCTGTTGTGTATTGTGTACAGGGGTGTATACAGGGGTAGGGGCTCCAACGAGAGGGGCAACCCCCTTCTGGAAATCACATAGCCGCCAAGGCTCAGTCCATATCACTCCCTCCGCTGTATACGCTCCTTACTGAATTGACCATACTGTACAGTGTACACTGTAAACTATGCTATGTGGTGTACTGCGTATTGTAAATTAAACTCTACACTGTACACATTTTAGACAGGAAAAGGTTCTATTGTGCAGATGTGAAGAAAAGATTGAAAAGTTTCATGATCATTCTCTAGCCTCCTCTTTCCCAGCTCTACACTCACAGTTTAAAATCAGTTTGAAAAAGAGTTTGGTGAGAATGGACCGACTAAGTATACCGACTCCGAACCGATCAGGGTTCCGGGATATCTCTAGACGAGGGCTAAAAATAGTTTCTCCAAAAAGTGATCCTGGACTCCGGGGAGAGATATCTCCTTCTGGTTCCAGGCAGGGTTGGAAAAAAACCGTTTTTTTTTAAAAAACCAGTCCAGTGGGTTTTATTGGTTTTTACTGGGTTTTTTGGGCTTGGATTTTTCAATTTAAATGTAATTGACCCCTACTAAAATTCATTCTAACTCAGAATAATAAGACTTTATAGTTATGAAAAATAATAATGTTGTTGTGATGGCTATAATCATATATAAATACTCTTCAAATACAATAATATCACCTTCCTTCTTCGTAGGAGGAATACTGCAATTATTTTGTACTATAATTCTAAAATTAGAAAAATTAAAAAAAAACAATGAAACCCAAAAATGCCCACTTACAGCCTGTTACAGGTGGTTTTTTTTTATATTGGGTTTTATTGGTTTTTTTGGGCTGGTTTTTTTTATGCCAACCCTGGTTCCAGGTGTAGGTTCTGCTCCTGTCCTTCTCCTTGGTTCCAAGATTTTAGATCTGAAGGAGCAAATAAGAAGAATTTTATTCCAGGATCAAATCAAAAAAAAATGTTAAGAGTCAAACAAACATGACAGCTTTACAGATAAATTTGGCAGCCGGATAGCTAAATTTGGCAGCCTAACAGCTAAATTTGGCAGCCTAACAGCTAAATTTGACAGCCTAACAACAGCATTATTATTTGGGACATCAAAGAAGGTGTCAAAAGTTTACCTGGTATATTTTAAAAGATGAAAATGTCCCCCAAAATCATATTGCGGTCCTTCTATTATCATAAACAGAAATTTTTTTATCTGTCTAGATATCCCAAGGAAAGATCTGACACTGAACCACATAAAACAAGTCCATTGCGCATTATTAATAGGGTTTCCACCGGAATTCCGGGTTACGGTTTACGTACGGAAATGATCCGGAAATTTTTTCCATTTACATTATGGGAAAGGTTCCGGAAAACCGGAATTCCGGAACGATTTCCGGAACGATTTTTTTTTCTTAAAACGGAAATTTCCGGAACAATTGGTACCATAATTACATTAAAGTCTTACATATGTAAATACAACACCAGAAAATAAGAAATAATTCTTTAAGTTCCGGTTAACGGAATGGAAATTTTCCGGTTTACGAAATGGAAACTGGAAAGTTTACGGTTTCCATTCCGTAAAACGGTAATTTTTCCCGTTTACATGACGTAAACCGGAAAATTTCCGGTTTCCATTTATACCGGAATTATCCCGGAATTCCGGTTTACGCAACAAATTTCCGGATCATTCCATTTCCAAAATGGATTTTTTTTTCCGGAAAAATGGAAACCCTAATTATTAATCATAAGACACCTCCGAGGAAGATACTTAAAAGAAAAATCTATATCTGTTTTTTACAAGATAAAGCGTACCACATTTTCTGAGAGAAATATAAAACAAACCAAGCCTATTCATTCAGCCTATTTTTGTATACAAATGTAAACACAGATATGGGGGAAGCTATTAGACGATGGAAAGGAGCTTACTAGGACAAGAGCAGCATGAACATTAAAGGTTCAGTGCTATTGTTGACACAAGAATTCCAAGAAATGAAAGCATTGTTGATTTAGAAATCCTGGTTTCTCATTTCTTTAGAAATCCTTAGAAAAGAGAATAGTTCTTCAAACTGTAAGAAATTCTTAAAACTGTACGAAATTCTTCAAACTGAATGAAATTCTTCAAACTGTAAGAAATTCTTCAAACTGAATGAAATTCTTCTTACTGTAAGAAATTCTTCAAACTGAATGAAATTCTTCTTACTGTAAGAAATTCTTCAAACTGTAAGAAATTCTTCAAACTGTAAGAAAATCTTCAAACTGTACGAAATTCTTTAAACTGAATGAAATTCTTCAAACTGTAAGAAAGTCTTCCAACTGAATGAAATTCGATTCAGCAACTGTTGTTGTGACTGATTTCAAGTGACCTTTAATTATGAAAAAGAAATAGGGACATGTCCGATTCACAACGGTACCATCAAAACATTGATCTAATCAATAATGTGGAAGAGATTCCAAGCTTGAAAAGGGCTTAATTCTATCAAGTTTATGCATGGTTTCTGTAGAGCATAAATTTGTAAGTCGTGCTTTAAAAGAGTAAACTTTAGAAGTACATTTGTTGCTTCTAGATTTAAATACATGATAAACTTCATATTTTTTCATATTTTTATTCAACTACAAAGCACGAGATAATACAAATAAAAAAATCACAATTTACTATGTAGTTTGGACCCGTCTAACCAGAGTAGGTTGTTTTAATTGGTTGGCCCACTATAAACGAATGAGAATTGTTGATAAAAACAATGTACATTGTACATTTTAAACATAAGTATGAATGATGATAAATCAGGAAAAATGTAAGGGGGAGGTGAGGGATTATAAGGGAAAGGGAGGATACTCAGCGTAAGGGTTGGAACAGAGGGTAACATAAGTTATTAGAATCATGTTTATGAAATACAGGGTGAAGAAGATAGTAAACACTAAGTTTATCCACATGATTCACAGTTTTATTTACAGATATAATTTGCATAACTATCTAAATAGATCTTGGCGACTTTTCTTTTAAACGATTTTGCAGATTTAGTTTCTTTCAGCTCTAATTCAATCGAATTCCATATTTTTGGAAATAAAGCAGAGGGAAAACATTCTAGGGGTTTAAAGAGAACCCGTTCAAGTTTATATGATTTTGTTCTATTTGGTTCAGCAAAAGAATCAAACATATCATGGAAGGAAGTTGGAAGGTTTTTATAAAAGTACTTATGCATAAAAGATAGAACACCTAGTTTATATTTATCATCAAGATTTAGGAGTTCTAATCTGAAAAAAATTGGATCTAAATGTGCCTTAAATGAACTATTATTTACTGCTCTAATTGCTCTTTTTTGCAGAGACTTGATTTTCTGTAGTTTAGCATTTTTTACGCCCCCCCATGTTATAATTCCATACTCAATATGTGGCCTTACAAGTGCATTATAGACTAGTAGACGAATGTTTAACGGTAAAATGTTTTTAATCTGATTCAGAGCAAAAATTGAGCTAGCAATCTTATTGGAAACATGTTCAATTTGATAGTCCCAATTCAAAAATTCATCAATTTTGAGTCCAACAAATTTTAAATATTTATCATAACGAGTATATTAAAGGAGAGGAAGATGAGTAGGTCTTCTCTGGTTCCAGGATCCGAAACTACTGATTTGTGGATTTCATATTCCTGGTTTGGGGATTTCTTCCTCTACAAAACGCAAATAAAAACTAAAAATTTTAAATAGAAAAACTATTGATAACTTCATCACTGTTGCTCAGATAGGATTCAGTAGGTAAATAGGACATGCTGCTTATAAAATTCAAACTTATTGAATCAATGTTATCGACATAGGTTTTGAAACTAATAACTAATAGTAGAAAGTAATCCCACAATCATAATCTTTTTCAAAGAAATATAATCTTCAAATAGAAATCATCTGAAGTTTATCCGGAAAAGTAGATAATTATTTTTTTATCTTACAAAGCTTTAAACTTTTAGATTCATTACTGAACAATAGCGTTAACAGAAATTGTTCTTTTTTAATTGTTTAAAATTATTTAATTTATAATAATCGTTTACAATTTATATATTCTATACTTTTTGGAAAAAATGTAAATCAATGAAATTCAATTGAGTCTTTGACACAAACATTTTCTAGTCCCTGTATATTTGCAGCTCATGATGGTGAAAACCTTTGAATTTTCGAACTTAGATTATTTGATCCTTTGAAATATTTAAGGTCTACGACATTGTGTTGCAAAGATACAAGGAGTATGTAAAAAGAATCGATTCATTTTTTTAAACGTTTTTGCCTATACAATTTTTACAATAAAATCTTAACTTTATTCAAGTAATATTATTTTTATTATATTCTATAATTTCCTTTGAAAAAAAACTGAATGACTGAATACTTGTTGAGGGAGGAAAGAGAGAAAAATAAGAAACTTCTCGAACATTTCTTTTTTATTTCTCAGAATTCTCTCAATACGAAGACACAACAATTGAATCTATAAAGTTTTGTAAAATTTGAAAACTGTATTCTTAATGCTTACTTTGTCAAAAAATAAATTCACTAAACAGAATCTGAAGTGTTTAAACTAGTTATATACTGTAAAAATGAACATTTTTACCCAAAAATGTTTTTTGGAGAATTGTATAAAATATATACGTTCAGTCGGGCTTAACGATTTTCGTTTAATGTTTCCCAGATTTTACAGACAATGATTCCCGGATTTTTGTAATGTAAACTATAACAAACCACTCAAACATTAATTACAGGACAAGATCTAAATATAAATATTTGAATGTTTTTGGTTTGATGGTCAGGAGGTGAAAGGAAGGATGAGTTAAATTATCAGGATTTCTTTTAGTTCATATTTAATAATTGAAAATAACCATTCTTTTCTTATTCAGACATTAAATTTTACTTTTCAAAAATCTTTAAATCTTTAAACTTGTAGAATTCTTAAATTGAATCTAAAAATTTTCACAAATCTCAAAATCTATATTTATTGAGAAAAATTTATCGAATAGAAAACTGATTTTAAAAATGATAAAATGTTAAATATAATTAGAAATATAATTAAAAAGTCCGAGGGATATGATCAGTCCAGCTCTGAAGTATCTGTGTTAACTAAACCTGGGTTTGACGTGTATCCAGGTCCTCTGGACCCCCCCTGGGGAAACCAGATCAAGGAGAACAGAAATATTCCAACTCTTGTTGTTTCTAATCTACTCTCTCCAAGGTAAGGATTAAATTGATTCCAATACTTTTGAATTACAATTAGGAGTTGAGTCTCAATCATAAACTCTGATTTAATAATCCCTGTATCTTTGCAAAACCCAATGTCATATTGACTTTAGATATTTCAAACTATGAATTTTGTCAGATCAATTAGTTTAAAATATCAAAATTAATCTAAGTTTGAAATAGCAAAGGTTTAAGCCATCAGGTTTCATAGATGTAGGGAATTGAAAATTTAAGTTTGTGGCAAAGATTCAATGTCTCTCTTATTGGTTAGGATTGGGGAAATGATTTTAACCCTTCACTCAACCTTTAGCTATGGGGACAAGATCAAAAGTAAAAAAGTTTATTTGACTGAAAAAAAAAACACTAACTCTTCCCCAATTTGATATTTTCAATAAAAAACATTGTTTCAATTTTATGAAGAAAAGTTCACCACTATTCATTTAGTTTAAAAATAAGATTTGATACATATTTTAGTATAAAAAATATTGATCGCTGCAAACATGTATTTTGAAGAAGTATTTGTGTCGGGAGCGAGGGAAGGCTCACCACACCAATTTTTTGTCCGCACCACAAATAATGTTAAACTCGCCAATATGTCTTCCGACAACACCTTTTTTTCGTCCGAGTGTTGCTTCTATGTTTTCAAATGTAAAATTTTATGCCTTTTCAAATTTAGGCAACGTCATGTTTTTAATATGGTTAAATTGTGCTTTAAATGCAAATTGTTTTAAAGAATTTAAAGATATTTAAGCCCAATTTCACAAAGAACGAAAATATGTGTACAGCACTTACTTTTCGTTCGGACCACACCTATATTTCATCAAATGATGTTTTCTTATTTTACTCCTAAACTGCAACTTTCAGGTGATAGTGCGCTGAGACTTTTAGTATCTACAACTAAAAATTGACATTTTAAAAAAATTGGTTTTAATTTTCTTGAGGGGTTGTGAAACAAAGATTTACATGTCTACTGTACCAACAAAAGATGTTCGTCTTTTAATAAAAAGGTAGGATAAAATAGTCTAACCTATTATAAACAACATGACGTGGCTCAAAATTCGAATATTAAATTTAAAGTACTTTAAAAAAGATTGTTACAATGCTGGACTAAAAAAAAGGTGTGATTGGTAAAGATTTGAACTAGGGGAAGGTTCAGATTTGAACTAGGGGACAAATCATATTTGAACCCGGAACAGTAGAGATTTGACCTAGGGGACTGTTCAGATTTAAACTGGGGTAAGGTTCAGATTTGAACTATGAACAGTAGAGATTTGAACTACAGTCGAGTACAGATATGAATTGGGGGACGGTTCAGATTTGATCTGGGGGACGGTACAAACTTGAAGTACAGGCCAGTACAGATTTGAACTCAGAAAAGCAGAGATTTGATATAAGGACCAGATGTGAAATGTTGAACTCAAAATTAAGTCAACTGCGTGCATGCTGTAAATAATTGTGTTGTTGTTTTTTATCTTAATTTCATTTTATTCCTTATTTAGCATGCTTTAAAAATAAGATAGGATCGGGGGATGTTAAGGTTCAACAGTTCGGTCCTTACTCCTTGTGACTATCTATCCCAAATTGACCTATATCAAACATACATTTTTCTTTTATTCTCTTTTATAATATTTTGTTTGCGAATGCGTTTTGAATGAAAAGTTTAAATTACTAAAGTCAATGAATCTACCGTGCCCGTATAAAGTTCACGGGTTTCATTTATTTATTAATTTTTATCTGATGCATGGTTTTAACTTATCAGGCAGGATGCTTACAGATTAGTTTTGCATGTTTGATGTTTATGTCATATGGTAATCCTGAATTCGTCTCTGTTTATGATTTGTCGATACGGAGTTTAAATTCTATTCTGTTCCAAGTCATAAGTATAAAAAGCTAAAGATTTACGTGCACGAAGCTGTTTTGATTTTGTTGAAATAGTTAGGTTTTATTCATTCGTTAAACTTTGCTGTTTCAGTTAATTTTCGTCAATTTTAAGAAATTTTTCATCGAAGAAAAGAAACATCATTTAAAACATTTCCTTTAAATAATGATATAAATTATTTTTAGGTAAGTTTTTAGCTGTTTAATAAAACTGTTGAATCCAGCTAACTATATATATATATTTATCCTACGTGATGTTTAGGTAAGAAAATATTTTAACCCGATATGAAGTGAAATATCGTCTTTGTCGAAATTTATTTTCTCTTCTTAATAAATATTTAACTGGGAACTTTTATAAAATAATTAAAATTAGAAAATTTTTATGCAGACGGGAGGAATGTAATTTATCTAACTGTAAATAATATTTACGCAGACGGTAGGAATGTAATTTATCTAACTGTAAATAATATTTACGCAGAAGGTAGGAATGTAATTTATCTAACTGTAAATAATATTTACTCGGACGGTAGGAATGTGATTTATTTAACTGTAAATAATATTTACGCAGACGGTAGGAATGTGATTTATTTAACTGTAAATAATATTTATGCAGACGGTAGGAATGTAATTTATTTAAATGTAAATAATATTTATGCAGACGGTTGGAATGTAATTTATCTAAATGTAAATAATATTTATGCAGACGGTAGGAATGTAATTTAACTAACTGTAAATAATATTTACGCAGACGGTAGGAATGTAATTTATCTCACTGTAAATAATATTTACGCAGACGGCAGGAATGTGATTTTTTTAACTGTAAATAGTATTTACGCAGACTGTAGGAATGTGATTTATTTAACTGTAAATAATATTTACGCAGACGGTAGGAATGTGATTTATTTAACTGTAAATAATATTTACGCAGACGGTAGGAATGTAATTTATCTAAATGTAAATAATATTTATGCAGACGGTTGGAATGTAATTTATCTAAATGTAAATAATATTTATGCAGACGGTAGGAATGTAATTTATCTAACTGTAAATAATATTTACGCAGAGGGTAGGAATGTAATTTATCTAACTGTAAATAATATTTACGCATACGGTAGGAGTGTAATTTATCTAAATGTAAATAATATTTATGCAGACGGTAGGAATGTAATTTATCTAAATGTAAATAATACTTACGCATACGGTAGGAGTGTAATTTATTTAAATGTAAATAATATTTATGCAGACGGTAGGAATGTAATTTATCTAAATGTAAATAATATTTATGCAGACGGTAGGAATTTAATATGCAAGGTGTCCCACGAAACAAGAGAATAGTTTAAAATGTCTTCTTCCATAATTTGTTTAGTTGTTTGATACATAGCGAATGACAAACAAATATTTTATAGCGGTCCTATTATGGTAAAATTGATTTTAAATAAAACGAATTTTATTAAAAAACTTTTTAACGAAATAAACTTCAAGAAGTCTTTTATATCTAATACAGCATATGGAAGAAAACATTAAAAACTATTCACCAACTGTTATGTTTCGCGGGACACCCTGTATCTAACTGTAAATAATATTTACGCAAACGATAGGAATGTGAAATATCTAAATGTAAATAATATTTACTAGTTCTTAACAATGTATTGTACAATGTACACAAAACTCTGCAGGGATTAACAAATTCTGAAAAGATTGAGAAAAAGTTGGCTAGTAATATACCGCTATTGGATCATTGGTTCCTTCTTATAGTTATTCTTTTATTTCGGTCTAAACTTTCCTCGCAAGCTCATAATCAGAATTGAGAATGTTTTATTACCTTCGCTCGTTCTGAGCTGGGAACTTTAGAATGGTGGATATCGAGATCAAAAGTTGATCTTCTGTTTTTCTTAATCTCGAGACTAGCCTAATCTTGTACTTGTATCCTGAAAAGTGTATAAAATTAAACCAATCAGAGTGGCGTATCAGAAGCCGGGAAATTTGAAATTTTTCGCGCCATTTAAGATTATAATTTGCAGAAATTCGGGTGGGACTCTCTAATTTTGAAAAACCGGTTTTTGATAGTTCTGTTCTCTATCCAAAAAAAGTGGATTGAGCAAGAAATTAAAAGTGTCTACAGTGGATATTCGGATTAAGAAGTCGGGATTAAAGGTATCCCATTCTAAAGTTCCCAGCTCAGAGCTCAGATACAAGCCCAAGATTAGGCTAGTCTCGAGACTAAGAAAAAGAGAGGATCAAGCATTGATCTCGATATCCACCATTCTAAAGTCCCAGCTCTGGAATGTATCAACTAACTTAGATAAAGGTATCCAATTCTAAAGTTCTCACTTCTGGTGGATTTACTTTAATGAACTTGGTCCAACTCGGAGACTTAGAGAACCAACTCCCCATTAGAGAGCTAGTATCTAACCCTGTTATTTTTATTAGAAGCTTATCTTTTAAACATTAAGTTTTAAGAGAATAAACATATAATAAATCAATCAATACATGATATTGGAATTGCCTACCGTTTAACGTTGATCTTAAATAGAAATAAATAATGTATTTTGTATCTACTCCCCCTTCCTTAATACTTCTCTTCGCCCCTCCTTACTCCTACTTCCCATTCCTCACTTCTACCCCCCCCCTTCCTTACTTCTCGTTCCCTTTCCTTACTTCTACTCCCCTTCCTCCCTTCTACTCCCCCTTCATTACTTCTACTCCACCTTCCTTACTTCTACTCCCACTTCCCTATTTCTCTACCCCTCCCTTATTCCTCCCATTCTTTCCTTCTCCTAATACCCATTACCTATAACTTCTACGCCCTTTCCCCTTTTTAACTCCTACTTTTCTCAGTATCTTTCACATTTTTTTCACTTCCATCTCCGACCCCCACAACTTCTCTTCTTCTACTTTCTTTCTAACACTTCCCTCCCTCCCCTTACGCAACGCTTTCCCCCCAAATCCCCTCCATATTCCCCTCCACTTCTATATCCCCCCCTCTTCTCCCTACTCACGACTAATAGTATTCTTGGAAGAGGGAATACTATTTGTGAATGTCAAGTTAGAGATAAAAAAAACACAAATCCATGAATTACTGATATTAATTAAACGTGTTTGTAGCGAGAGAGAGATATTGTATAAGGGCTCCCGTTAGACTCGGAGCAAACAGGTGGTTTCAGTCTCGTGTACAGCCGTTTATCAATAAAGGATTTATTCAGAGCTCAGGCTTTCTCGGTGATAGATATATTATATCCATACAGAGCGTGACATACTTTCAGAGTCTCGTAAACCTTTCTCGGAGAACCAAGAGAAGAGTAATGCGTGAATCTATGTTTATCAAGGAATGGTAATCCTTCAGTTAACATATGATCATCATAACAGCAAGCTATTCATTTATGATTGAGTCTGATATTAAAAGCCAGGAACGATAAGTTAATCGTGATAAGATTTAAGTTTTCTACAAAAAATTGGTAAAATGTCTCGATCCTTTCTGCACTCCAAGAGCTACTATAGGAACAGAAAAATTAGTGCTCCAGCTGGTACTTTTAGAAAAGTCAGGTAACAAAAATATATTTTTATTAATGTAATGTAATTTTACACGGAGAACAGCATTGATAAGACCAAACCTTCAGATTGTGATATTTACGTTCCAGGTTTTAATAAGTCACAATTTTTGTGGATTTCCTTGCTTCTACGTTCAACTAAAACTGTACAGTTTTTGCATTTCTGCTCTGAAATCTTTGCACGTTTACCAACTACCAATCTAATATAAATCTACGAAAGTAAAATGAATATTTTATTTTGTTATAAAATATTGATTTTTATCTTTATCCCGCATATATATATATATATATATATAAAACATGCATTCATTTAAAGAGGTATATTAAAAATAAGTAAAACAAGTGTATGTACATACATTCTTTTATATTGTATATTGAAAGCCTAAACGGCCTTAACTAATCTAAAATTCACTAAATTCGAATGAAAGTATAAATAATAAAAAAATGGTGGGGTATTTTAACATTGCATAACGCCAAAATCTGACGGAAACTATTTTAAACCACTTATATTGAGTTCAACTGATTCACTGACTGTGATCTTGCCTGGCTACATTTGTTCCTTAAAACATATTGGGTCGACTTTACATTGGGTAGTCCAGACTGGACGGTACAACTGAATGCATATTGCATATTACAATACATGTTGTACCGGCTCAGATCATGGAATTTTGACTGGGGTGCTCTCCTGTCCCTTTGGTCAAGAGTTTGCAGGTTTGTTCAATACCTTGCGTGATACCGTCATTGTAAAGTTATCTATAAAATACTATTAAACTTTATATGCTTTTCTTATCCGGCAAGTTGCAATGGACAAATTTTTATAGTAAAGGCATTGAGTCTTTGCCACAAGCTCAAATTTTCTATTACCAATATCTTTGCAACCTAATGTTGTAAACCTTTGATATTTCAAACTATGAATTATGTTAGATCAAAGAATCTAAGTTTGAAATATTAAAGGTATACGACATTGGGTTGAAATGATATAGGGATTAGAAAACCTGAGTTTGTGGCAAAGACTCAATTCCTTTATAATCAGTGTTTCCTAGATTAGTTGAAACTCTTTGAAAGCCACGACTTGAAAGTTAAAATCGGTCCTTGGTAGAGTTTTTATCATATCAATTTGGTTCCGTAATTAAAGGCCTTACGGAACCATTCCTGAAGCTGCCAGGAATGATAAACCATTAAAAACTTTTGGAAATTAAGAACGAAAGTTTACGGAACCATTTTTCCAGATGGATTTGATCCGGAATTATCGTCCCGTAAACTTTTTTCTTTAATGTCACACACCTAGCTCTAGCGTTTTTCGGGACACCCTGTATATGTCAATAAAAATAATCAAATTAATACATAATAGTTACATACTTTCATGTAAGAGGGGATTCTCTGCGGGTCTCTGAGATCTTAGGATCATTATGATGTATATCAGTGTACAGACTAACAAGCTTGTTGTCACAGTTGATTATGTACAGACATATAGTGTAGCTAATGGTGTTACATGTCTACAAAGACGTTATAATATAATTCCTTGGAATTTTTAAGCTTAACCATAAGAAACTAAGTGTGACTCTTTTAGTGATTATTTCTTCTAATATCTTCTTTCATAAAGGGACTGTAAAGGAAAAATAAAAGGGGGTATAGGCTGAAAACTTAGAATCTAAGGAGTTGAATGAGACCTATAAGAGTTCTATCTGATGTTCCTGTCTCGAGAAATTGATATAAAACTGTGTCAAAATTATACCAAAACGTATATATGTAAGATTTTGTATAATATTCGTATTTTTAAACAGATCATATTCAACAAATACGCAACCAATTTGAAAACAACAATATCCCAGAGGAGCCTGGGAAACTCAGGTTTGCTCCTATTGTCATTTGAATTTAATAATTTTCATTTTTGATAGATATAATTGATAATATTATTTATGCGTTCTGTCCATGTCACCAAAACTACTACCAATGGCAGTACAGTATTATTGTCATGTGTCTCCGTTTGTATCTTGTGAACAGTATACTGCACTGCCATTGGAGGGAGTTCAGGTCACGTGATACATACGTATATCTTACATATATACATAAACATATATACGTTTTGGTATAATTTTGACACAGTTTTATGTCAATTTCTCGAGACAGGAACATCAGATAGATGTCTTTTAGGTATCGTTCAACTTCTAAGATTCTTAGTTTTCAGCCTATCCCCTTTCAATTTTCCTTTACAGTCCCTTTAACCACCTATGACGTAGAGCTGTAAGCCTGTATATCGATATCTCAATCTTGATTTAGTAAATTCATCTTGGGTTTGATACGTGGATAGCGGGATATCCCTATAACTCTGATTGATTAATTGATTGACGGCATGTAGACGTAATTTCGACGTAGTTTAAGTAAAAGCTTAAAGGACTTAAAGGGAAAGATACTTCCAAAAACATAAACAGTTCCTTAAAAAGGAAAATTATAGATTAATTAAAGCCTGTCAAGTAGCTGTCATGATTATATACTTATTAGTTATTACTAATTAAAGAAATAGATAAGTGCACACCTGATGTCACAGTATTGGGAGAGGGGGGAGGGGGAATCTAGTCTCTAACGATTGAATCAATAATATACCTTAAATCTTTGTTATAGAAGCTCATCAAGTTTAATAGAATCTCATAAAAAAAACTTGTTAGAATTTTATAAAACTTTTAGAAATGACGACCAAAACGCTATGGAATAAAGAAGCGATTGATGGGAATAATTAAAAGGTTTTTATTAGGAAATAACAAACCTTTATTATAAATGCATGAAAGAATTACATATCATTTTGATAGGAACCGAATAAAAACCTTTCCACTGGGAGAACGTGTTGATAGACAATTAGAACCAGAAAGTATATGCAATACTTTTACATAGTAACTTATTAATTCACTTATCAAGTGAATGGGCTCTATTTATACTACGCAGAACCCAATTTCTTTGTCTCGGGCTCATTGGACTTATTAAAGTCATAACTTTAGTCTATACGTTGTCTTCCTAATTCAGAGTTTTCAGGTTCTCATTGTGTTAAAGGGACAAGTTCAATTGATAATCGTGAGATATTTCTATTAAGTCCACAATGCTTAAAGGCCACCCATGTGTCGTGGGTCCGTTCATCTGCCCTAATGTTTTAACCATAGACTAAATATATACAGACTGCTAATCAGCTTTAACAAGCTAGGCTAAGTAGGGATTTCGTCGTAACGGCACGACATGCTATATTCCAAAACAAAACACTTTATTTGCTAAATAAACACGAATTTTAAACACGTTATTTACATTACTGAATTAAAAAGTCCACAAGAGTGAGAAACGGCTTTTCGCAACCACATAATTTTATTCAATATTTTTATATCCCACAGCATTGTGGTTGGTTTTTCGCTTTTCGCTTTGACTGCCATCTAACTGCCCCTTGTTGAATAAAATACCCATTCATGGGTTACGTTTTACAATTTAAAAATAAACATAAAGTTTTTGAGTTAATTCTATTTCGTTTCCTAAGGATCCTGAATACAAACGTCTGCTTTTTGTACACAATAGAACTTGTCGTAAAAGATATCGCATATTCTAACCTTTAATACATCTCTGTACCCTCTTATATCTTGTTTTCACCATTTAACCACCAAAGCTAAAAATATAAGGGTCAGGGACAAAAACCGAGTTGAATCGGGGTGATGAAACTTTCATGTTGATACAACAGAGACTAAAAAGCATTTGTAGGTTAATAAGGTAGAAAAGGGATTGTTCAGATAAGTAGGATTGTTCAGATAATTAGGATTGTTCAGATAATTAGGATTGTTCAGATAATTCGCATTGTTTAGATAATTCGGTATGTTTAGATTGGATTGTTTGGCTTATTTGGATTGTTCAGATAATTGGGATTTTTCACACAATTGGGATTGATCAGATAATTGGGATTGTTCAGATAATTGGTATTTATCAGATAATTGGGATTGTTCAGATAATTGGGATTGTTCAGATAATTAGGATTGTTCAGATAATTGGGATTGTTCAGATAATTAGGATTGTTCAGATAATTAGGATTTTTCAGATAATTAGGATTGTTCAGATAATTAGGATTGTTTAGATAATTCAGATTGTTTAGATTGGATTGTTTGGATTATTTGGATTGTTCAGATAATTGGGATTGTTCAGATAATTGGGATTGTTCAGATAATTGGGATTGTTCAGATAATTGGGATTGTTCAGACAATTCGGATTTTTCACACAATTGGGATTGATCAGATAATTGGGATTGATCAGATAATTGGGATTGTTCAGATAATTAGGATTGTTCAGATAATTAGGATTGTTTAGATAATTAGGATTGTTCAGATAATTAGGATTGTTCGGATAATTAGGATTGATCAGATAATTAGGATTGATCAGATAATTGGGATTGATCAGATAATTGGGATTGATCAGATAATTGGGATTGATCAGATTGGGATTGATCAGATAATTGGGATTGATCAGATAATTCGGATAGTTCATACAATTGGGATTGATCAGATAATTGGGATTGATCAGATAATTGGGATTGATCAGATAATTGGTATTCATCAGATAATTGGGATTGATCAGATAATTGGGATTGTTCAGATAATTAGGATTGTTCAGATAATTGGTATTGTTCAGATAATTAGGATTGTTCAGATAATTAAGATTGTTCAGATAATTGGGATTTTTAAGATAATTGGGATTGATCAGATAATTGGGATTTTTCAGATAATTGACATTGTTCAAATAATTGGTATTTATCAGATAATTGAGATTGTTCAGATAATTGGTATTTATCAGATAATTGGGATTGTTCAGATAATTGGGATTGTTCAGATAATTGGGATTGGTCCGATAATCTATAAATATGTATTTTTGAGGCAACTTACATGACCCCAGGAAAGGTTTATGGCTGGTAGCAGTTGAACAGTTTTATTCTGAAAAAATGTTGAAATTAATTGTTTTTGAAAAATCGTCAAATCAAACAGAGAAATTCGCGAAAATTTGAGAATGATTTAAAATAGCAACTCTGAAAAAAAATGCTAATATTGTTGATCGGAAAGGGGACGCGAAGTGCCCTAAAAGCCTACTTTTATTAATAAGCTTCAAAATAAAAATGAAATTATTTATTAATGTTTATTAGACAGATAAGCACTTCATGCTGTGTACTAAGTTGTGTAGAGATTCTTTGTTTTGTATTCTCTGTTTGATTTCCTGTATTTCTCACAATAATAATACTACATTGTATACATAAGGATTTTACAAAGGCAGGGGAGGAGGGATGCGTCCCACTGCCTGCTCAAGCTTTCAGTTAGGAAAACAGTAGAAATAGGCCTTCTCTTTAGTTACTATCCGTCCTAGGATATACCAGGATACTATCTGTCCTGGGATAAAACAGGATACTATCCTTCCTAGGATAAACCAGGAAAATACCCGTCCTAGAATATACCAGAATATTATCTGTCCTAGGATAAGGATCTATCCGTCCTAGGATATACAATTGGAAACTATCCGTCCTAGGATATACCAGGATTCTATCCGTCTTTGGATACCAGGATACTATCCGTCCTAGGATATACCTGGATACTATCCGTCCTAAATAGGATACCAGGATACTCTCCGTCCTAGGATATATCAGGATAATATCCGTCCTAGGTTAACAGGATACTCTCCGTCCTAGGATATACATGGATACTATCCTTCCTAAATAGGATACCAGGATACTATCCATCCTAAATAGGATACCAGGATACTATCCGTCCTAGGATATACCAGGATACTATCCGTCCTAGAATATACCAGGATACGATCCGTCCTAGGATACACCAGGATCTATCCGTCCTAGAGTATATCAGGATACTATCCGTCCCAGGATATACTAGGATACTATCTTTCCTATGACATACCAGAATGCTATCCGTCCTAGGTTATACCAGGATACTATCCATCCTAGGAAATGCCAGGATACGATACGTCCTACAAAATCCTATATGTCTTAGGTGATTGGATAGCATCCCTTCTAGATTATCCTATATGACACTATCCGTTTAAGGGTGCATAAGATCCTGTCCGTCCATATAGAATAAGGTTATAACAGGATGCCATCTGTCCTAGAATATACCAGGATACTATCTGTCCTAGGATATACCAGGATACTATCTGTCCTAGGATATACCAGGATCTATCCGTCCTAGAGTATATCAGGATACTATCCCCCCAGGACATACTTGGATATGATCTTTCCTATATGACATACCAGAATGATATCCGTCCTAGGTTATACCAGGTTACTATCCATCCTAGAAAATGCCAGGATACGATACGTCCTACAAAATCCTATATGTCTTAAGTGATTGGATATCATCCGTTCTAGATTATACTATATGACACTATCCGTTAAAGGGTGCATAAGATCCTGTCCGTCCATATAGAATACTCTAGTATAATATTGTTCTTGAATATACTAGAATTTACTGTCAATACTAGGATCAAATCTGTCCTAGAGTATAGTACACTTTACGTCATAACATAAACAAAGATTGAACAGTCGTCGTTGTTATCATTATATGTGGTTGTCCTAACAGGAATATAGTTATAACAGATGAGATATGAAGAGGGGTGAGAGACGGAAGATAAGTGCTCCGGCAGGGTTTCTAAACAGAAAGATCAGGTGAATAATTCAAGTTTCTAAGAAAGATTAAAGATTCTACTATTTTGTAATGTGCTTGTGCAAAAGGAGTGAAGTTCTTAGGAGTATTAAGGAATTTATTTTTTAATCTTTATATCTAATGTCTTAGACCTTTGATATTTCAAAAAATTCTGTAAGATAAAAATATTTCTATTTGAAATGCCGAGGGTTTACACCATCAGGTTGCAAAGATGTAGGGATTAGACAGTTTGTGGCAAAGGCTCAATTTCTTTTAAAAAAGGAAAAAAGAAAATGTTTGAAAAAGAAAATTTTAGGGGAACGGAAAAAGTTAGAAACAGAAGGAAATTTTAGAGAACAAAACGAAAAGTTTGAGAACAAATAATTTTAAGGAACCAGAAATATTTGGGAATGGGAAAGGTTTGGACGAGACATTGTTTGGCAACTGGCAATGTTGGGAACTGGCAATTTTGGGAACTGGCAATATAGGGAACTGGCAATGTTTGGAAAAGGAAATGATTAGGAACAGAAAATATTAGGAAACAGAAAATGTTTGATAACAGGAAAGTTTAGGGAACAGGAAATGTTTGAGAACATGAGAGTTTAGGGAACAGGAAATGTTTGAGAACAGGCAAGTGTTTGTACAGGAAATGTGTTGAAAGACAAATGTTTTCATAAAAGAAAATGTTTTCTAAGAAAGAATATTTAAGAAGTGACATAAAAGATTATTTTGAAAAAGAATGATTTAAGAACCCCACACATAGTTTGGGGTTAGAAGAGTGAAATAATGAACAAAGGTTTTGGTTAAAAACTGAATAATTTCTTCAATTTCTAATTTTCTAATCCCTATTTCTTTCAAAGCAGAGGGTGTAAACCTTTATATATTTCTAACTTCGAATATTAGATCTAACATAATTCATGATTTTCAATACCAAAGTCAACGAAATCATGTTGCAAAGATATAAGAATTAGAAAATTAGATGTTGAGGAAAGTGTTCAGTTCCCTTTGATGCAAGAATTCAGGCAAATTGATATTTCAAGATCTAAAAAAGCACAAATAAACTTTATTGAGTTACACAACTATGGAAAACTTCTGCTTTATGAATGTAAACAGGAAAACGAATCTATTTTTTAGAAAGTTGTGCATTTACATTTTTCAGGGGAAAATTGAGTATTTTCTTGGTGCATTTTTTAGACAAGAATGAAGTAGTGTGGTATCTAAAATCTTAAGATTAATAACAACAATTAGAGCTGTTTTTCAAAAAAAGAAAACTAGATACATAATAAAAAGCTCTTCATATTTACTAAAATTTTAAAAACTTTGTTATTGTTACTATTATTATCCTGTATAATTTGTAATTTTTACTTTTATCAATTTCCTTATAAATATATGAAAAAGCAATGCAATTATTGTCGTCTTCCTTTTCCCTTATCTTGAGAAATGTAAATATGGAAATTAAGAAATTATTTTGTATTTCTTGTCGTAAAAGATATCNAGCCTATTTTTAAAATATTGAGAGCCTATTTCTAAAATATTGAGGGCCTATTTCTAAAATATTTAGAGCCTATTTCTAAAATATTGAGAGCCTATTTCTCAAATCTTGAGAGCCTATTTCTAAAATTTTGAGAGCCTATTTCTAAAATATTGAGAGCCTATTTTTAAAATATTGAGAGCCTATTTTTAAAATATTGAGAGCCTATTTCTAAAATATTGAGAGCCTATTTTTAAAAATAATTCTGTGCAAATTATGCAATTCCTAGCCACGTGTTAATAAAAGGCAAGAAATATTATAGTATTCTATTGTTTTCTAATTATCATGTCATAACCATAGATAAAGATAGATTGCGCACAAGACGACATTTTTCATCTTGAAAGATATGAATCCATCTGAAAATATGCCATGTTTGTTTGGTACTTGCTCATCCGACCTATTGGAAACTGGCCTAAACTTTTTCTGACCAAGGGTTTTCCGACCTTAAATTGTATTAGATTTTAAAATAGGTTAGGCTAGGGTAGGCTGGGTAGGTGGAGTTCGATCGGGGTTAAACGTTAAAGTTATAATGGGGGAGTCGATTCAAATTTGTAAAAACGCGCGGAGAGTTAAAATTACCCCATTTTTTTAACTAGTCAGAAATTAGGTCGGATACCATTTAGGTTGGTTTCCTCTCGGCCAGTTTCCATAGCATCGCTAGTTATTAGTGGAGTTTTATTTCCAAATAAAAGTTTTAACAAAGACGAAGTTTATTCCGCTTTGTACAAATTTTGACTGTAGATAGATAGATAGAAAATGGTTCAATGGGTCAATCTATATGAAGTTTATTGTCTTGTTATCTGTGGGAAATTTTTCTGTCCTTTATCGGAAAAATAACATTTAAAGATCAAATAAATATTTGAACAAATAAAGCAAAGATTTGAAATGTCAATATTTTAGATAAAACATTTTTTATATGTATTCAAAAAACGAAGGTCATGCAAAAGTAAATAAATTTTCAAATTTTGAACTTTTCTTTACTTAATTTTCTGACGCTTGCTTCTGAGGGCAAAGCTTTTGAGTCACGAATTTATGCTTCCTATCTCGTTGAAGGCTAAACCTTAGCCTCAATGAGTCTTGGCCACAAACTCGGGTTTTCTAACCCCTATATCTTTGGATTCAAATGTCGTAGACCTTAGATATTTCAAACTATGAATTCTGTTAGATCAAATAATGTAAGTTTGAAATATTAAAGATTTACGACATTGGGTTCCAAAGATATAGGGATTTTAAAAGCAGAGTTGGTGGCGAAGATTCAATTTCTTTGTCATTAAAGTCTCGTGATTGGATAGGTTTGGATAAATGTATTAAGGTTGTCAATTATGATTGTCGTCTTCTCTTGAAACAGTCTAGAATCCGTCTAGGGCTGATTCTTCATTGAAGCTTAAAACTTGATAGTTTGGTTGGATTTGTCAGGATTCTGGATAATGAGTTTTATAAATCTTTCAAAGCTTTTTTAAAAGTTTAAATTCTGGTTTTTTATGCAGCCCTGCATGCCGAGTTCTAGTGTCGTGACATAAAGAGGATATTCGAAAACTTTTTTAGTCAAATGCTTTTAGTCAAATGATCAAATGAAGAAATATCAGATCGGAATAAAAATACTTTTTCCGAATCCTTCTGATCCTTATGTATGTTGTTTTTAAGGATTTTTTAGCGCTTAACTCCAATTTGGAGACCACTGTAAACAATTCTGATGGAAGGACTAATATAGCATTCTTGCTTCAATGTAAAAAATAGAACCGTTGTTCAGCCTAGAATATAATTCCTTCCCTTCAGCTTGAATAATTTGACAAAATTTTGACGATTTTTTATCTAATACGTGAGAAGTATTATTAACTTTATCAATAAAAACCGCAAAGTTCAAAGTCAACTTTAAAGCCACCTTTTAATATTTACATACAGGGTTAACCACAAAGAATGACACTTCTAAGACGACTGTACAAACTTTAACAAGCCTTTTTTCTTACATTTTTGGCTCCATTCAACAATAAACTTATTTTTTATTTTTGCCAAATCATCTATTTTTATGACTAAAAGAGTATATTTTAGACCAAATACCAGATTTAACCTTCAGGCGTTGAAATTGTTTAGGTCGTCATAAAAGGCTCGTCTTTTGTGGGTAACCCTGTATATATATATACACAAGTTTATCTGAAATATTTGTCTTTCAGAAAAAAGTTGTTTTTTTATTTAAATTTTACTTTTCTCTTGGATATGTGTAATATATGTATGTTTGTGTATTTGTGTGATTTGCGTTGCATATGTATAGCGGTGAGGTCAGTCTGTAGAATCATCCTCGATCTGTATAAAGTTGGGTACCTGGAGAAATAATTCTCTCTGTATATAGTTGGGTAGCTGGAGGGAGATCATAGTTTATAGAAGGTATCAGGGCTCCTACACTGCACAGTGTACAGAGAACATTCCACCCGTTCTTGTCTTTATCCTGCTCTTTAACTCGATATTTAACCTGAATAAATTGCAAAATGATAAGAAAAGATAAGAAGCTTGGCATAAAATATAAACTATGTTAGTCTATCTTCAAACTCGACGTGTAACTATTATCACTGTCTTTTTTCTTCAACAATGAATAGATTACGAGCGAGGAGTAAGGTTCAGAAGAAAAAATCCTCCATGGACGACGGAGATAACTCGCATCCGGAGCTAATGAAAAAAAATGGACGTAAGGATAGTGGTATCTCCGACAGCTCCCGAGTAACCTGGGTTCGGCATCCGGAGATCCCGTCTATAGCTGAGGAGGAGGTTCTTAGCTTCAAACCTATCTCTAGACCTTCTGATCGGAGTCTGGAAGAGCTATACGACGTTGCTCCAGGATACCTGGAGATAGTTGCCCCGGAGCCATCTACTCCTCCGACATCGTCCTTCTTTTGTCAAAAACGTGATAGATCTCTCTCCCTTCCAGCTGTTCATGGAAATTTCAGACTTCTCCGTCCTGCAATAGAACCCAATAATAGGTAAATAAACCTAAACCATTATTGTCTCTGAAGTCAAGTCCTTTGGATGGGTATTTGCATAACCCTGTAGTTATTTTTGAATCACCAACACCTTCTTCTCTTTGTTGTTTTTTGCATTTTCTCTTTAATAATTTTTGTCGACGGACTCGTTTTAAAGGGACAGACCAGCTATGTAAGGTAGTTGAACTGAGTATGCAGTGTTATGATAAGCTTCTTTAGGATTCATTTAAGACAAATAAAACTTTTTAAAGATCTGTCAATCCTGAGTTTGAGC
>NW_019396205.1:700195-703046 GCF_000591075.1 Eurytemora carolleeae
TGCTAGAATCAATTATTCAATTTTCATCATTATATTGAATTTCTTATTTTCTTTGAATTCATTCGCAGATTTCTTCAAATTCTTCAAACGTCGTCTTTTCAATAATAATTCCAGAAAATCTGCAGAAAATCTTTGTAAATAATGAGAAACTAGAATAATGAGAAAATAGAAACTAATAATTGAACAAGATTACTTATTTTCGATGATAAGATTCATTTCTATTTTCTCAACCGGTTCCTAAACAACAAATTAGTTTACTGTAAAGTTTTGTTTACATTTTTGTCGTCGTTATTTAATTATTAAAAAAAAACTGATTCTGAAAACGTATCCACCCCCAAAGTAGGAGTTTTGAACGTCGAATTTGCGCTCAAACTCAGGATTTACAGATCTTTAAAAAGTTTTATATGTCTCAAATGAATCATAAAGAAGCTTTCCACAACACTGCATACTCGGTTCAACTACCTTACATAGCCGGCCTGTCCCTTTAAATTAAAACTTATATAAACACATAAGTCCGCTTTTAAAATTGTTGAATTGTAGGACAAAATTCAAATTGAAGGAACCGAATGATGATAGGTGACTGCAAAAATATTTTGTTTAAATTAATCATTACACATACGTGCAAAGAAGGTTTAAATTTATAGAAACAGTAAAATCTATACATAACGGTTTTTATTTGCTTTAGTTTAATATGCTTTAGTGTTAAGTCAGGAAAACCAAAGATTTTAGGCAATCTTTTTATGTTCAAAAGTTTTAGTTTATGTATATGTAGCTTAACCATATCTGTTTCAAAAGTTCACATCTCTGTCCTAATAGTCAGTGTGTCTTCACTAACTAGAGTGCCCGGCGCCATGCCCAGGTTTAAACTATTATCCATAGACATATTCCCGCCGTTTACCCGCGCTTGGTATTAAATCCTGGTTTTAGCTAAAGCACCTTGTGTTAACCATGGAAATCAATATCGTCCAAAAATGTTTAGCCTATGTAACTCATCGGGTACCCAATCCATGGGTTCCCGAAAAAAATCAGGGAATTTGTTCCTGCCGTTTGTACAGCTGTAACGAACTTATATAAATACATATATATGAGCGAAGAGATTTCTTACTGTCCATTAGTTAGGATTTTCATAATATCCATGTTCTACTTAAATAAAAAAATTTTAAAACATGAAAACACTTTTTTCAGATAAAATATTTTTAGAATTGTTTATTTCGTGGTAGAGTGTTTTTTTTAAAAGTTTGACCCATTATTTTTCTAGCTTGATCAAGAAATGTGTGCTACAACACAACAAAAAATTAGTCTAAAAATTTAGGATTTATTTACTCAATTAATGATAATATTTTTGACGCTAATATAAATATTTCGCATAAATATTTATATAATCTTCAGAATTTAAATAATTATTATTCAAATATAGTTTTTATGAAAAATAACGATTTCGTAAAGTTTCTGTTTTTACGTTTGTATACCTGACTTGATTGGATACCAATTAGATTTTAACTATTCAGTTGCCGACACTTTGACATTTTAGAAGACATTTACAATATCATTACCTTGTTGTTACTTGAAGTCATTGGGAACACATGCTAAAAGGAAATTTCAGAAAAAACTTGTTTTTTGTGGTTTTTGTACCATCTAAAATATCAAATACTATTTTTGCACCATTAAAATATCAAATGATTTTTTTGTACCATCTAAAATATAAAATGCTATTTTTGTATCATCTAAAATATCTAATGCTATTTTTGTACCATCTAAAATATGTAATGCTATCTTTATACCATCTAAAATATCAAATGCTATTTTTGTACCATCTAAAATATCTAATGTTATTTTTGTACCATCTAAAATATCTAATGTTATTTTTATACCATCTAAAATATCTAATGCTATCTTTATACCATCTAAAATATCTAATGCTATCTTTATACCATCTAAAATATCAAATGCTATTTTGTACCATCTAAAATATCTAATGCTATCTTTATACCATCTAAAATATCTAATGCTATCTTTATACCATCTAAAATATCAAATGCTATTTTGTACCATCTAAAATATCTAATGTTATTTTTAACTGAACAAACAAAAATTAAATAAACGTCTCTTGACTTAATGATAAATATCAAATAAATGTCAATTTCTGATCTAACTTGATTTCATATTCAATGTTAAAACGACAAAGAGCATTTTTTTAATTATTGATGAAACTGCATCAGAGATGTATAATTAGAATCCTCACGACAAAGATTGTTACCTCTTACCACTACCTAAATATCTGAACAATCACTTATTGAATAAAATTTCGATCAATCAAGAATAAAAGTTGAATAATTGTCATGTTCTCTCTCTTAGATTTGGAATACCTTTTCCACTAAGGATTCGGTATTGTGTAAATTTCAACTTAATTATTTATGAAATCGTACACTGTAAAACTGAAAGGTCTTTATCAGTTATTACAAATATGAAAATTCTTATGTGAAGAAACGTTAAAGACGACATTCTGATGGTCTTCGTGGCACTGAATGTTAAAATATCACCTTTTCAAGATCAGTTGAGCGCAATTCATGATTGATATTTGTATAGTGGAGTTTAATTACAGCGTTGATAAGAAAATGTAAATAAAGATGATTTTTAAAGATGTATGTTTTATACCAGCACACATGTACTAGTCATAATAAACCCTGCAGAGTGATCATATATAGATTTAGAACTAATAAACATATAAAAATATAACAAGTTGAAAATATATACCTAGACATATTAAATGAATATATAGAGATATCAAGTATATATATATTACATTGCTGAACTGCCCGGTGTTGCCCAGGTTACTCATAGTTACTCCAGC
>NW_019396205.1:703334-724063 GCF_000591075.1 Eurytemora carolleeae
TTCCTGTTTACTCTTGTTCCTGTTTACTCTTGTTCCTGTTTACTCTTGTTCCTGTCTACTCTTGTTCCTGTTTACTCTTGTTCCTGTCTACTCTTGTTCCTGTTTACTCTTGTTCCTGCTTACTCTTGTTCATGTTTACTCTTGTTCATGTTTACTCTTGTTCCTGTCTACTCTTGTTCCTGTCTACTCTTGTTCCTGTTTACTCTTGTTCCTGTCTACTCTTGTTCATGTTTACTCTTGTTCATGTTTACTCTTGTTCATGTTTACTCTTGTTCCTGTCTACTCTTGTTCCTGTCTACTCTTGTTCTTGTTTACTCTTGTTCCTGTCTACTCTTGTTCCTGTTTACTCTTGTTCCTGTCTACTCTTGTTCATTTTACTCTTGTTCTTGTTTACTTTTGTTCTTGTTTACTCTTGTTTAGTCTACTAAAAAAAAGTTTTTTACACATTTTGTAAAATCTATATTTATAGCAAAAAAATATTTATGAAAATGTAAAGTATTTTCAGTATTTACAGATATATAAAATTCTAATTAAAACTGTAATAATTTCAAAGAAAATACAATTCTCTTTCAAGGAACAATTCTATACATTAATGCAATAGACGGTTTAGAAAACTGCAGTCAGGGCTGCGTTTTTAATACAACATAATTTCTTCAATATTAGTGTTTATACGAAATAAACTTAAAATTACAGTTATGAATAACACCAATAATTTGACAACAAAGGAATTGAGTTTTTGCAGCCAACTCAAATTTTCTAATCCCTATATCCTATAACCTAATGTCGTAGACCTTAGATATTTCAAACTATGAATTCTGTAAGATCAATTTAGCTAAGTTTGAAATATCACAGGGTTACATCATCAGGATTCAAAGTTATAGGAATTGGAAAATTTGAGTTTGTGACAAAAACTCAATTCCTTTATTATTTATTATTTGTAAAATATAATTTAAATTGCATACATTAAAAGAATTTACAATTAGTTTAAATCGTATATTTCTTTCAAGAATTCTTGCCGATTGAGCTGGCTTCGGATCAATACATTTATAACATTAATTATTCTTAATTTTTTAGGTAAGTTTATGCTCTAACTCTAAGAGATTACTGGTACAGGAATTACGTTTCTATAATGGTATTGTATTGTACATAATTGTAAATAGTTGTACATTGTTGTACATATTTTTACATGGCATAAATGAGCTAAAGTTTTCCTACAGACTTTTACAAAGAACTTGAATAACGTTAAACTTTTTTATAAATATATATATATATATTTAATTCTAATTTTAATGGGCTATACAAATAATTGTCTTTAAATTTAAACATCTGCTGAAAAATAAACTACATATTTTCTGTCTTTCCTTGATTCTAAAAGTTTATAAACAAATAAACCTTGAACTAATTAACTTTTTCCGGATGCACAGTGCACATAAAGGATTTTACAGAATTAATTTAATCTTTGTTTTGACGTTCAAGGTTTCCTCCAAAAGAACACTTTTTTCTTTCTTCATTTGCGAAAGCTATAAGAGCGCCATGAAAAGGCTATGTTTATGTAAGAACCCCCCAAAACAAATATCGTGACGTTGTATTAAAAGTTTAAAATCGTTATTAATGTCTCCTTCTTAGTGGTGACCATGTACACAAAAAAAAAATTCCCAGTGAGCTATTGATCTGTCAGCAATAAACCATCAAGCTTAGAATACTAGAATACTAGATTATACTAAAATACTAAAATCTTCTGGTTCAGCTTTTAACTGATATGTAATTTCTCTCTAAGTGACAGGTTAATAAATGATATCAAGTCCTGTCAAAACAAAACCTAGAACAAGAACCTATGCAGTGAGTAAAGATACAGGCTCTAATATCATTCAACTATATTCTAATTGATCCCTGTAATAAGCTTCTATCCTGGAGATTTGGTGAACCTGAATAAATGAGTTTATGACTAAGTTTGGAAACTCATGGTCAACATGTAAAGATTAAATCCGTCTCTAGACAGAGCAATCTAACCTATAGAGAACTGTATCCGGAGTAAAAACCTATCCCTACACTCAGCGTATCAAATTTTAGAGTAGAGTGGGTATGTAGATTGTAGAAAGCCTAACTATAAGATACCCCTGGAGATAAAATAACCAAACCTTGTCTGAATCTTGAAAGATGTTGTATGCTAAGGTCTGGAAGATGGCAGGTATTGGTGATGGTGGTTGTTGAAGCTGGATTAAAATATATATGTTGAGTGCGACTAGTGTGAGTATATACACTATACATAGGCTTCAGGTTGGGTCCCAGTACACACCTTTACTCCGAACCGTTTACACATACAACCTAGAGTTCTGTCAAGTGTGAAAATGAAAAGTTCTGGAGATCAAAGGAAAAGAGTGGCCAGGTGTCACAGTGATCACCTCACGGAGAAGGGACGGGTTCGTGTGGTGAGAGGTACCGGATCTATAGATCTCCAGTACTCTAAGCATATAGCAAACCATTGCAAGAATTATCTAGGGTAGGTTATATATCCTCTCTATATAGGGTTGGGATTCATATAACGGATTGGAACATAACTGTAAACATATTTGTGGACATTAGCAAAAAAGAAGACTCATTAAAAAACCTTCAGCCTACCTAAACCCCTAGTAAAGGAACTTAAGCATTCGCTGTAAACTTCTGTAAACAGGATAAAGTCAACATAAATAATACTTGTCAAACTATTTTTTCGGACAATAATCTTTGTTAAAACTGTTTTTCTAACCTTTTCTACGAGTCTAGATTTAAAGTGATTTGAACCATTGTAAATTGATAATGACAGTCCCTCAGTGCAGTCCTCATATAAATTACGTCTGACATTTTTTTTAATAGAAAAAATAATTCCCCAGTTGAAAGCAAGATTGAATTTAAACTAACTGGATTAAAATGTTTCCATTTGACGTTATCAGCTAGCTTACCCATCCCTCTTCAAAACCTAAGATTTCCATTGTAAGCAGGTTGAAGGAGATTATCTATATACATATATACTTTGCTTGTTTTTTTTAACTTGTATCCAATGAAGGTCCAAACGTTTGAACCAATCGTGCACAATTTTCATTGACCCCAGGGAATGTTTATGGATGGTTAAGGATGAAAAATGTTGCCAGAAAAATTGTTGAATTTATTATTTTCAAAATCTAAAACTTTAAACAGAAAAATCTGCGAAATACGATTTACAAAGAAAAATGAGCAACGGTTCACTCCTGTATGCCGAGTTCATTAGCACCTGATCCAATCAGGGTTCAGTCATGTGTTTGGTGTCTATTCTGAACCAATTGAAATCGTAAGGCGGTTACATCTATCGTTCTATCTATCTCATTATGCAATCAGAGTTATGAATCCTTAAATCGGCGCTCTCAGTTAATGGAATTATTTACTTCTACTGAAGTTGCGTAAAGTGCCCAAAAAACCTAGTATTTTATATCTGAATAATCTTTGTATATCTCTTTATGTGCTTTCAAGAATATCTCTAAACAGCTCAGTATAATGGAGTTAAATCTCTTCTTTTTAGAAATCCGTCTTTTGACATAAAAGTTTTTTGAAGTTAAGATGAAAACTATTTTGAAAGGTTTTATGAGGAAAAATAAATAAATAAATTTCTCCAAAGCTAAAATCCAAAATTATATTGCATGTTTCTTTAAGTTCCCAATTAACGTCAAAACGGCTGAACCGATTGTGTCCAAATTTTGTGTGGGACTTATTTCGGTTAGAAGTGTGGTTTGAGGTCGTCTTTTTCTCTGACTTTAATCCATAAAATCCAATAAAATAATGACTTATAAACAACGGCAGTTAGTGAATGGTTTCAGAGTCTGAATCCTGTGTCTATGTAGTAGTTGTAGGCTGGATATCTTGCCCATTGATCAAATCTACCGTGATCTGTGGATTGCAACAGGTTTAAATTCTACTTTTACTGTTTAACTAAATAAATTGCATTCATATATATTTACTTATGTACTGGTGTGAGTAAGTGTGTGTTTAAACCTGCTAAGGAAGTAGGAGTAAGAGGAGGAGGAGAAGGAGGAAAATCTAAGTTTGTGACGGAACCTGGGTTAGTTCTCCGACCAGGTTGGGAGAAGTTACATCTCTTCAGATCCGTAATAGAAAACCAAACCAGAGATATTCCTGTATTCTCCTATTCCGTCCTATTCTTATTCATTAATCTTTTCCTTCATTCTCCAGCCTTCCTTCTACTCTACGCCCATCTCCTTACTTTCCTGCTCATCTATTCTCAGCTGGAAACTTTTAAATGGTTGGAGCAAGTTTAACTTAATCTCTTCTCGTTCAAGATAAATCGATCTTTCATTTGTCAAAACTTTGGAGATTTTACCGATGAGAGATTAGGTATACTCTCCTTGAAAGAATTGAAGAGATTAATTTCTTCCTTTCAATTAAAAGTTCCCGGCTCTAAGGCTCTTCATTGTCGGCCTCTGGAGTGTTTAAACATTGAGCATGTTTTTTCTTACTTCAAAGAATTATTACGTCAAACAATGTAAAGATTTGGATTTCTTTCATCTTGAGTTATTTACATAAACGCATATAAAAAGATTAGATTTAAAAATAATGGCAAAAATAGTTGTAAATATACTATTTAAGTACATTTTAAGAAATGTCATTCTAGAAAAACTTGATTTTAAAAGTAGTGAGTACAGTGGTATAGCATAAACATGAGTTAAGAAATAAAAAGTAGATATAGCAAATATCAAAGCATATTCCCAAAAAACTATCTTTTAGGCACATTTTTGAACAATTTAAAAATCTATGTAATATTTCCTATCAATAGACACCAATTAGAGTTTTGAATCGGAAATTTTAAATAAATTTCGAAAATGTCCAAAAATGTTAAAATCAAACTAATATGAGAGCTCTAGTACTTTAAAGATTGTTTTTTTTGTGACACCCTGTACTAGTATGTTTTACTTAATTGTGCAAACACATATGTTTTATAGCTTTCGAAATTTGGACTATTTTTACTTCTTGAATTTTGGAAAAATGTCCATTCGGAAGCAAATAAAACAAGAACCCTTTAGAAAATGTTATTTGGAATAGCCCGCTCGGAAAGTATATTTAAAAATAGCTAAAATGTAAGTTTCTATTCTAAACAGTAGAACTGTTACTGCAAATTTCAACCAAGAATATGCATAGATGAAAGATAAATACTAAAAGACGATAAGTAGAAGAATAGAGCTTTAACTGAATGCCCCCTCCTCTCTCCCCCCCCCCCCCATGGTTTATGTCTTTGTTATAAAATATAAAACATATCGACTGAAGCTGAAAAAGATGTTTTCACGGTTGGATCTGGAAACTTTTCCTTTAATCTCATGTTTAGAAGAAAACTAAATAATTGTATAACCCAGAGTGTCCCAATAAACATGGGAATTAAGTAACGACTTGAAAGTCGTCTTTGATTTCTTATATCTAATGCATAGCAAAGAAAGTATAACAATAAGACTGTACAGTGTGCGTCTGACGACCTTTTCATAAAGTGGTCTCAATATACCTTTCTTGTAACTTAAAAATTGACGAAGAGTTTAGGTATTCATTAAGACAATTTTGATATTGAATTCCTAATTTTCTAATAAAAAATTTACCAAATGGAAAGAAATATTCCTGATGGGGGTTTAAAACTTCTAAGTTGAGTTGGTTAGGAAAACTCCAGGTAAAGCTGGGTACCGAAGCTAGTACTAAAATAATAAAAAAGTACTAAAAAGTACACTTTATAATGGGTAAAAAATACTCAATGATGGGGAAAACTATTTGTTTTGACAGGGAAAGATACTGCTGGATAAAAAATGCATTTCTTTTATATTTTTAATGAGAGTAACATACTGCAGGTTAAAATAATAAAAATAATAGTTTTAAAGAATTAAAAAGAAAACATTTTCTTTTACTTTTACAGCAACAAGTTCAATGATTTAATTGATAAAGATGATATATTTATATTAGTCCATGGGTTTAATTGATATAGATGATATATTTATATTAGTCCATGGGTTTAATTGATAAAGATGATATATTTATATTAGTCCATGGGTTTAATTGATAAAGATGATATATTTATATTAGTCAATGGGTTTAATTGATAAAGATGATATATTTATATTAGTCCATGGGTTCGTTGGGTTAATTTAGTCATTATAGATTTAAACTCGAGTAGAACTGTTCAGATATCGGTACTTTTGAGAGGATATTGTTAATCTCGCGAACACTTGATCTCTATATCCAATGTGGGCAATTTTAAATTTGAGGATCGATGTTCGATCCCTTACTTAAAGTTATCTCAGCAGGTTATATATAGATCTGCATAAGACGGAGATCAATGCTTGATCCCGATATTTATAAAACAAAAAATCTGACTCCAGTTTTATTTGACTTTATATTTTGTTAAAATAAGTTGCATTGTCTCACAACTCCACAAAAATATTGCCAAGGGCCGGAAGGGAACAAATTTTTTTATATTTTTTAACAATAACTCTGTAAGGACACATTGAAGATTTATTTTTTGTGATAAAAAAATGTTTATTGTCTTGCAGTCACCCTGGACTAACCAAGGCTATAGATGCGTTCGGTTTTTTTATTCTGAATTCATTTTTTGTGCTATGACGCAGCAATATTTAAGTTGCAGAGTTGTCTTTTTATTTTTTTCATTTAAAACATGAATCCGAGACAATAAGTTTTGTAAGAAAATTGTGATCGAAAGTTACAGCTTGCTGGGACAAGGACAGAATTGTTGAATGTAGTGTACTGTGTACACTGTATGGATATAGGGTGTTCCAATAAATAAAAACATAATATATCGTCTTCGATTCATATGATATTTTTCATGAACACAATAATTGCAATTTAACACATCTAATATCGGAACGCCCGGTCTTGAGATTTTCAAAATGAGGTCTACCATTTTTGTATCTTCAATATTGACGGAGATAATACAAAATTTGAAATTTCAATTTATTTAATAAATTTTCATTAAAGTCGGAGTTTACTTGGATTCATTTGCATGACGATCAAATACCATCTATTTATACTTTGCTTGTCTGTATATCCAATAAACGTCAGAACGACTGAACCGATCGGGCCCAAATTTTGTATGTACACTTTCAAGACCCCTGGAAATGTAAAACAAGTTTGTCCCAAAAAAATGTCGAAAATTTTTTGTTGTAAAAAAGAGAATAAATAGAAAAATTCGCGATAAAGAGATGGTAATTCTCTGAACATGGATATTTTGTTCCATTAATTACTTTCCGCGACTGTATTCGTACACAATAAAGAGGAAGTTGAGAGCTTTTTTTCAAAAACTATTCATCAAAATTATATGTTTGATTTATATAGAAAAGAAAGTCTTTATTACAACGACATTAATACCAGTTTCGGTACATTTGTAAGCAGTTTGTTTTGGTTTCAATGCTTCTTCCTCTTTTCTATTTCTTGACCGACGTGTATGGTGAACTGAGTACACATGTCAAATCAATAATGAGAATATTGAGCGATTATTTATTTGGAATTAAAAACTTCGATTATTTCCTTATCCACAAAATTTTATTTTTTTCGAAAATGTTTTAAAAAATGCATCTTAATCATAAAATCTAGCATCTCTTAAATTAAAAATTTTAAGAGATTTTGGCCCTTAGTCAAAAAATCTAAAAATACTTATTTGACACCCATATATACCCTAAATGAAAAGTATCATTTAAAGTACGACTACAGTTCAGGAAAATAACAATTACAAAAAGTGTACAGTCCAAACAGCTACTAGTACCACCGCCTTTTCAAATTATTAAAAATTGGCACTTTCAGGGCAACAGTCAAAAACATCTAAGTGATAAAAGAGCTCTATTAAAGATTCACAAAGGTACCCTTTCAACCTTGATGATACTATACTCGATTTACCCTTTCAACCTTGATGATACTATTCAGGAAAATAACAATTACAAAAAGTGTACAGTCCAAACAGCTACCAGTACCACCGCCTTTTCAAATTATTAAAAATTGGCACTTTCAGGGCAACAGTCAAAAACTAATATCGTCACAAATTCCATATATTTCTATGCACACCACTGTACTTCTCCCTGTACAATATTAGAAAATAATTCACAATTATTTATAGTTCATGTACAAAATGTACAATTTGAATACTAAGCAGTTGCAAAACTTTTTATTCTGAAATATATGTGATATCGAAACTTTTAGGACTTCTAAGACAAGATTTATCTATAAAACAAACACTTGGAACTAGTTTTATCTATTTATAGTCAAAGAAACTGTATGCGTAATTTCAAATGACCCTTAATGCAAAGATGACAATGTCCGATTCACAACGGTACTCTAGAAAGCCCCTTTAGATAAAGACTGTTTTTTTTTCAAAATGAGATTTGAAATGCTCCTAGATAAAAAGAAAAGTCGAAAACTTTTCACACCGTTTAAAGTTTGAGTACGCTTGATGTGTACAAAGAATTACTATTTCAAACCATTAAAAAATAAGCCAACAATCCAAATATTGGACAAAAACGTATGAGCTAAAAGACCTAAAAGTGATGTTAAAATAAAACAAGAATAATGAGAAAATGTCCAATAGCAATAATTTGTATTAAATAAGAGAGTTGACTCATCATTATATTAGTTATTCTTAATTCTCCAAGCTTAGGAGGTGCATTCAATGCATTGTGCTATTTTGCATTATTGAAAATCATTATCATCGTATTTTCTCAATATTTATTGTAATTTAATATTCAGCCGTTAAAGAGAGTGTTTCCCCTAAAACTTTTATGTAGTTTTTTTTTAATTAAAAAAATATTTTGTTCAGCGGTTTCCAAAATGAATTATTATGTACTTGTTTCTCCTTAGCGTAGCTATCTGGCACTGTAATACCTGTCTGTACAAACTTCAAAGACGATCAAAATCAAATTCTCTCTACAGAATTTAATACTAATGATTATTTTTTGTGAACTCTCCCTTTAATCTGAGGAAATTACAAAGTCATTTAAACAAATGGGTTTTCACTTTGTAGCGTTTTATTTAATTGCATGAAGTTATCTCTAAAATTTTAAATTTTGATAAATTGGTCTAAACTTGGTGAGAATTCACTTTGTAAACAGACTATTTACTGATACTACCTGATAGGTGTCAATCAATTTGGAACACAGAAGGGGAGTATCGGTTAATTCAGAAAGGGAGTGTTTGTAAAAATGAAAGGGGTATTGAGTTATCAAATTTTGATGGTTAACCCACTCTTTGAAACGTTTGTATTTATTATAACATATCTATCTATTAGAATTTTGGAGGTGAGGTGATATGATTTAATCCCTGTTTACATCAACTACAGGCAAACCAATTATTTTTTATTTCCTTCTTTTATATTAATTTTACAACAAAAATTTTTCATTTTCCATCGAATATATATATATATAAGAAAGAATTTTTTTTTAAATAACATTATTTGACAGAAAACAAGATTTACAAAAATCTGAAATATTTGTGACATATTTATCATGTTTAGCGTAGGAAACCCTGATTAGTGGATAGAAAAGGAATATTCATGTTTTAATGCTATTATCTCTACTCTAGTTCTTAACAAATTTACATAAATAAAAACACAGAATACTAGAACTTCAGAGAACAGAGTATAATACCCCCCCCCTTCCTCCTTTCTGCTTGTTTGTTTGAATGTCCGCAATCATAACTCATGAACCCCTGGACCGATTTGCCTAAAATTTGTTTGTGAAATTCGGAAGAACCACGTTATTGTTCTTAGTTTTGTTTTGAGATTCTGTTTAGTGATAGTGGGTCGATTTTTATAGAGAAAAATATCTAAAATCGTAATTTAAGACCAAGTGCGGGTAAATGGCGGGAGTAGCAATGAGACTGAGTATCCTGGTAAACGCTAGAGGTTCCCAAGTTAGTTAAAGAATATATTTTTATATAAATATTACAAAGAGCAGGATGAAGATTGTGTGTTCACCAGACCTTTATATCTTAGTAAACAATGTAAATGCTATTCTAAGTGATAAAAGAGCTCTATTAAAGATTCACAAAGTTACCCTTTCAACCTTGATGATACTATACTCGATTTACCCTTTCAACCTTGATGATACTATACTCGATTTTCTATTACAAAATTGATAATTCCCAGTTGGTCTTAATTATAAGAAAGAAAAATAATTGAACTACGTCTGCCAAGTTCAACTATCCCTCTGTGACACTGGAATCGATTTGAACCAGTAGAGAAGTAGTTCAACTTCATACAATTCATAAATTCCAGAGCTTGTCTTTTTGTACTGAACTCAACTTGCGGATTTCTACAGTAATAATGAAATAAAAAAGATTTTTCTCAGCCCAGAAAGGTCTACACTACGATTATCAGATATAGGTTTAAATCGTATTATTGTGAATCGTTGATGATCCTCTTTGAATTTATGAGTAGTTGTAATGGACCCTGTCAAACTATTTTTACAATAATATTTTGTACAATGGTGCGCATGCACATGCACATGCACATGCACTGTAAAAAGCTTGGATTTAATTAGAATTAAACGTTTTTTTTGTGGTTAGGCATTTTATTGAAAGCATAACTAAACACTTCAAAATCAAATTGAAAGATTGAGTTGTGGATACCTAGATATATCCTATCATTATCTAAACCAAACATTTAACCTCGGATTTGATTCGTTTATAACGGAGTTGAAACCTCAAAGATTCATGGACCTTAAAACCCGAAAAAAAATGTATTTAAGATTTAATATTTTCATTTATCTCAAATCTGCAAGCGTTTTATTTAATTGCATGAAGTTATCTCTAAAATTTTAAATTTTGATAAATTGGTCTAAACTGGTGAGAATTCACTTTGTAAACAGACTATTTACTGATACTACCTGATAGGTGTCAATCAATTTGGAACACAGAAGGGTAGTATCGGTTAATTCAGAAAGGGAGTGTTTGTAAAAATGAAAGGGGTATTGAGTTATCAAATTTTGATGGTTAAAAACGCTTAATGCTAAAAGAGCATAGAGGTCTACAGAAAATTTTCGGATTTCACAAAATATGATTAATATTGGAATGAATATTTTCAAAAGTTAAATTTGCGTCCTATATTAAGATGAAAAATATTATGAAATGTTAATTGCATTCGAATGACTAGAAATAAATTCGAAATATATGTATTTTGATAATTAAACGATTAATTTACGGTTTGATTGGCATAATAAAATGCAATTTATTGAAATTAACTGGACTCTCCGCTCTTGCAATAAGCGTTCTCAATCTCAACCATTTATTCCTTCTAGACAGAATAGATAAAAGGAAGATTAGTAGCAATCTAATCCATATTTGCTTCGTATTCAGCCTTTCATTTTTCGTAAACACTCCCTTGGATAACTGCATATTCATAGCAGTGTAAGCTGGTATAGCTTGTATAATAGTTTATACTGGATCATACAAAAGGGGTATATAGTTTGTAAAGAGGAGTTGAGTAGGTATTTGGAGTGAAGTTGAAAGGCAGAGGCAGGAGTTAAAAAGGGACAGGGAGGTTAGTGGGGAGGCAGAGTTGAGTAAGGAGAGGGAGCTAGGTTGTGAGGCAGAGTTGAGTAGGGAGGTGGAGTTAAAGATGGAGTTAAGAGCGCTGCGGGTGGTGAGTGGAAAGGTGGAGTTGTGTAAGGCAGAGCTGAATAGGAAGTCCGAGTTGAATAGGAAGGCGGAGTTGAATAGGAAGGCGGAGTTGAATAGGAAGGCGGAGTTGAATAGGAAGGCGGGGTTGAATAGGAAGGCGGAGTGGAGAAAAGAGGCTAATATGAGAAGGGAGGCGGAGTTGAGTTTATAAGAAAGACAGAATTGATTATGTTGAGTAAAGACATAAAAGACAAGGTTAGAATTGATATGTTTTAGAAAAAGAAATGACTCGGTGGGACAATAAAATTTAATGATATGAGGTTCAAGGATATGTTGAAATATATATGTAAATGAGTAAATTTGTAGAGTTAAATGTAGGGGAGATGGGACTGACGTGAGGAGTTTAGAGAACTTGAAAACTGCAAAGTGAGTCGAAATTAATAAGTAAATGATAAAGATTTTGATAAGAACATTATGTTTGGTTCGAGGGAAGAAGGAGAAGATTTGAAGTATGATAAAGCATCACTCAATGTTTCCTTTTTTCTTTTTTATTCTTGCTGATTTAAGTGTATTATGGAAAAGTTGGGAAGTTAAGGACCTGATCTAGCACAAAGGAAAACCAGACAATATGTATGGTTTCCTACTTTCTTTCAAACTTTCATACATCAAAATGATTTATATCTAGTACTCTCTCATTTATTCTATCTATAAGTCTTTTAATATTATTTTTTTAATCTAAAACACTCCTTTCCGTTCTTATTTGTCCGGTCTTTCAAATTCCCGTTTCTACCCTTGTTATCCTTCCGTTTCTTCTCCGTCCCTCCACCTGCACCCGCTCCTGCTCATATGCTCCTTCTCTCCTTCTTCTTCTGCTCCTCCTTCTGCTCCTCCTGCTCCTTCTCCTTTTATCTTGATCTAGATCTTGATCTGAGACAAGAGCCAAGGAATTAGCACTAATCATCTACTAGTTAATGCAATTATTAAAATATAAAATCATTGATAGATAATCTTGCATATCTATCTAGATACATCTATACTCATAGAAAATGGTAGATTTGGTGTGGAAAATGTTTAAGATTTAAAATCTAGGTTTAAATGGTTTTATTGAATAATTGATTGATGCTGAGTAAAGAAGACCGTCCCAGTTGGTTCGGAGTGATGCGCTTAGGAAACATTGCTCTTCGATTGACAAATTATCCGAGGGTGTGGGAGGGTGGGGGTTATAAGGCAAAACTTATAAAAGTAAAAAGTAAAAAGTTGTAAGAGAAAATATTATGATCATATTCAAAGCTTTGTGTAAATTTTTCTTTAAGCATAAGTTAAAATTGAGCAAACTGTTGTAAAATTCAACAATTTGCATAATTTTGAATTCATTAACTTGAAAATTTCAATTTATTTTCTTGAAAGAAAGTAAATACATAAAGTTTAATACGCTTTCAATTTACATACTCGTAAGTATAGAGTGGAAGCAAAAAAAAATTTTCTTAACAGTTTTTTTTTCTAAGAGCTGCTAGAACATCAGAAATATGTATTTTTATTCATAAAAGACTACACAAGGAGGCAATAACTCATGTAAGTTTTCAGAAAATACCCAACTTTGATTATCGTTTAGAATATTGGAATTTTTCAACAGTTTTCAGGGTTGGCAATGAGCATGTTTCAGTCCGAATGCAGTTAGCAGATTCCTGGGTTCTTTCCCGCATCATCCCTCAGCTTGGGAACAGAATCAATCAATCAATCATCATTCAGCATTTAACAATTCATCCTTTGAAGATTCTCAGATTAGATTATCCAAATATAAACAAATATCATCCCATCCTGTCCAGTGTAATTATAAAGATGTTATCAATCAATCAGATCAATTTCAGCCAGCTTCAGATCAATTAAAAAATCAATTTGACGAGGGCACTAATCTGAAAGATCATGATGATGAATGTTCTCGTCCCTCTGGTGTAAATCCAGACCCTTCTGGTGTAAATCAAGACCTAAACCGGATTCTGTCAGTTCTACCCAGAGTTCAGAACCCAACCTGTCAAACTTTAAAATGTGAAGAGAGATTATTGAATCAGCCAACCCAACCACCAAATCAGATTTCCTATCCTACCAGGAGTACAGGTTCAAATTCAATATATAGTTTCGATGAATGTCAACTATCTTCTTTAAAAGTATCAGATCCTTGTAATCCTATTAATCTCTCCACAAACCAAAACCAAACCATCTCCGTTGTATCTCCACCCCTTCTTCATCTAACCTCAGACAAAACTAAAGGTTACATTTACAAAACCTTGGATTAAACATTATCTAAAATTTCCATCTTCATTTCCTTTTTTATTTCTAAATTTTTGAAAATTTTCATAGACAGTTTCATTTTCATGAAAAGATATAATTATCATGGGAGAAAAACAGGGAAAATGTAATTTAAACCCAATTTAAAATATTGTTTTACTTTCCTCATAATTAATTGCAAATTTAATAAGTTTTTGCAATCATGCAAAAATGTTCTCCTGACTGCAGAGTTTTATTAAATGAATTCTTTATACCGCAATACACGAGATATGAATACATAAACTAACAAGTTGAAAACCATGTCTTAATAAAAACAGACAAGATTACATTTTTTCTCTCTCCTATTTATTTTACCTTCTGAAGTATCTTTCTACTTTTTTATCTCTGCTTTGCCATTATTTCTATACCTTTAATCTTAACCTCCCCCTTACTTCACTTCACCTTTCATCTTCCCCGTCCTTTCCCCTCTTTGCTTTCCCTTTCTTACTTTTTTTCTCCCTCTCTTAACCCCCCCCCTCTCTGGCACCCTCCCCTCATGTATGACAGAAGTTTTCTCAGAATAATCTTCCTGCTAATGTTTGAATCTTGGTGAACTGTGTGTGCCGCAGTCCATTAGCTCTATTCTTATATTCTCCCCTTTCCTTCAATCTACTCACTACTTCCTATTCTTATATTCTCCTCTTTCCTTCAATCTACTCACTACTTCCTATTCTTATATTCTTCACTTTCCTTCAATCTATTCACTACTTCCTATTCTTATATTCTACTCTTTCCTTCAACCTACTCACTTTTTCTTATTCTTATATTCTCCTCTTTCCTTCAATCTACTCACTATACTTCCTATTCTTGTATTCTCCTCTTTTCCTTCAATCTACTCACTACTTCCTATTCTTATATTCTCCCCTTTCCTTCAATCTACTCACTACTTCCTATTCTTATCTTCTCATCCTTCCATCAATCTACTCACGCCTTCCTATTCTTATATTCTACTCTTTCTATTCTTATATTCTCCTCTTCATATTCTTATATTGTCCCCTTCCCATTCTCATGTTCTCCTCTTCCTATTCTAATATTTCCCCCTTCCTATTCATCTAATCACCTCTTTCTACTTATATTCCTAATCTATATTTGAAAGAACTAACTAAGGTTTTTGATAAATGTACTTATAAAACAGAAGATGCAAATCCAAAAAGATTCTTTGTATTCACCAAATACCAGAGCTTTGATAAACAGAAGACGAAAGATGTTGAAAGCTGTGAAACCAAGGTTACAATGCTTCTTGAAAGTCCCGGCATTAAAATACAAATTCAGGTTCAAACTTAATTATTTAAATGTAAATTTCACATAAGCGTTGTATCCTCACATGAAGAAGATTAATTTCAGAGAGAACCCGCTCCACCCCTTCGGAACTCATCCTTCTCTTTCAACTCAACCAAATCTGATCCTGGTTTAGAACCCTATCCTGTAGAACGAAGATTACGACGAAACTTCTCCTCGTTCATCCAGAAACCTTGTACAAGCACAAGCGTACCTTACCAACAACTAAACTCCCGGAACCTTCTAACACCGTCTTGGACAACATACAAATCCTTGTCCGTCGAGGAGAGTAGATCCAAGTACGGAGTCAAACCCCAACAATCCATCACTCAACCTAGGCCGACGAACCGACGACGAAATAGTGACAGCTGTTATCATATAGACCGACGGACTACTAGAAGATCAAAGATCTGGAAACTATCCAGATCCCCTAACTCTCTTTCACCTAATCCTAGGTAATGAAAAACCTTTAATGTTTGTTTAGGACTGTAAACAGTTTAGATTAGTGTAGAGTTCAATTACTATCTCTCACGGTTAATCTTTGTATACATATATATATATACATGGAGATTTTTTCTTCTTCTCTCGGGTTCAGGGTTCAATTCATCCACTGCATAGATAAGGAATGTGCAAAAATTTAAACACGAAAATACGTAAAGCAAGTGTTAGCAATTACCATAAAATGAAAATTATCAAAATCTGAGAATTAATATTTGGTGTTGATGATGATCAAAATCTCATAGAGTAATTTAGAAGATAGGTGTTAGTTCCCCACATTTAAAAAATACAGGCGCGTACACAAAGGGGGGGGGGTGCAGTACTCTTGCCCTACCCCTGGGCATCTCAGGAGGGCCTGCCCCCTGGGATTTATGGCCAAAGGTTAAAATCAGGTGACATTGGTAAAAAATGTGTCTTGCCGTCATCTTCAAAGTGGTGTTTTTTCCTCCTTAAAAAGTAGTTGAAAATTATCAAATTTGATCTTAGTGTTTGGCATGTCTTCCCGCAACCCCCATGAAGGTCGGGGGGCGATTACATTAGGTGTACGCGCCTATCTGGGTTGACTATCTTCAGTTCTTCATACTTGTTTCTGTTATGAAGATTCAAAACAAACAGAATAACAAAAACTACGCATACAAGTTTCATATTTTCCACCACAATGAAATCAAATTCAGAAACAGTTTTCGACAAATTCTGCATGATCTACAATACTAAACCCTACTCCTTGAAACGAATTCATCTTGTATACTAAATAAAGCTATAACTATGATTTTTTGCTTCTAATTCTAGAGATCCTTTTTGCATATTGTCAGTCACTTCCTTAATATATAAATGAAAGTATAATTTTCTTGTGTGTCGATTGTAATGAAAGATAACTAATATAGTTAGCAAGAAATGATTTTGCATAATCTTTGACGTATTCAAAACATATCTATCTATCTCATCTATCTATCTATCTATCTATCTATCTATCTATCTATCTATCTATCTATCTATCTATCTATCTATCTCATCTATCTATCTAATATCTGTTAATCTTTATAACTATTAAAACCTCACAAAATAATACAAAATGTGTAGTCTTTCACGCCGCAAAAATACAATCTATCTATCTATCTATCTATCTATCTATCTATCTATCTATCTATCTATCTATCTATCTATCTATCTATCTATCTATCTATCTATCTATCTATCTATCTATCTATCTATCTATCTATCTATCTATCTATCTATCTATCTATCTATCTATCTATCTATCTATCTATCTATCTATCTATCTATCTATCTATCTATCTATCTATCTATCTATCTATCTATCTATCTATCTATCTATCTATCTATCTATCTATCTATCTATCTATCTATCTATCTATCTATCTATCTATCTATCTATCTATCTATCTATCTATCTATCTATCTATCTATCTATCTATCTATCNGTACATAGCTGTCTAGATTACTGTGTACATAGCTGTCTAGATTACTGTGTACATAAAAATATTTAATTAGAGAATAATAAACATAGTTTTGCACATTTTATAGTATAATTTTAAACAATCTTTCAGGCACCGTTCACGCAAAACTATGTATAGATAAGTATGTCCAGGTTTTAACAGGATAAATTCCGTCAAAACATAATTTTTTAATAAAGATCCATCATAGAAAACGAAAGAAACGTTGCTATTTTGAACAAGCCCAGCAAAAAGTGTAATTAAAGAAAGTGATATGTTTTGGTTAAGAAAGGTTCGAAAGTGAAATTTTACAGCTTACTAAACCAGCATATCTGAATTCCTGTGAGTTCTACCGTTTCTCCAGTAAAATTTAATAAAAACTGGTGGAATTTTAAAATTTTATTTGAAAATTATGTTTTCTATCCTTCAATTCAGGTTTCTCTTTATTAGTCACTGTAGGTTAATACAATCACTCTGGTGTAATGCAAATGGTCAAGCTCCGTGAATAATTGTAATCTTCTGTAAATAAAAGTAGTCATCATTTTCGATCCCATTTGGACCACAAAGGAATTGAGTCTTTGCCACAAACTCTGATTTTCTAATCACTATATCATTGGAACCAAATGTTGAAGACCTTAGATATTTCAAACTATGAATTCTGTTAGATCAAGTAATCTGAGTTTGAAATATCAAAGGTTTACAACATTGAGTTCTAAAGATATTGAGGTTTAAATATTTGATTTTGTTCCAAAGACTCAATTCCTTTTTTAAGCAGTATAACAAAAGTTCAAAATTTCAAAAATCGAATTTTTTTAGGGAACATTTTTTATCCTGGTGTCATGTGTTTTGGATTGAAACAATTGGGCTTTATAGGCATATATATGTAACTAATGCTATGACTAAAAGTGTGACTCTGATAAATAAATATGAAGGCCGAAACCAAACCAAAGTTATAACATTTTCTGCAGCCTTTTTTTATTAAATTTTCCACCTAAGCATTTTGGATAAAAATATAACAGGAAAATTTAAGATGTAATAAATATCTTTGACGTCTAATGTGTAATATTGTAATATACTGGAGAGACCTGGGAATATATTGGAATTTGTGACGTCATTAAATGACCCAACGACTGAGAAAACTTTGGGTTAAATACCTAAAATAAGATTGATTGATATAAGCTAGAACAGTATCAACCAACGAGAAGGACACTTTGGGTTAAATTCCTAAAATATGATAGATAGATATAAGCTAGAACAGTATAAACCAACGAGAGGGACACCTTGGGTTAAATACGAATTAGAAACGATTTAGTCATAGAATAGATAAATGCAAACACGATAGCTATGGCTAGTTTTGAACCATGAGCTTTTCTTTTTTCTCCTTTTTTCCCTTTTTCTTCTTTCTTTTCTTTCGTTTCTCATTATGAGAAAAAAAAGAAAGCAAAAGGCGAATGTTACTCCATGTGTAAGATTGTGTCTACTAGATTGTGTCTACTAGATTGTGTCTACTAGATTGTGTCTACTAGATTGTGTCTACTAGATTGTGTCTACTAGATTGTGTCTACTAGATTGTGTCTACTAGATTGTGTCTACTAGATTGTGTCTACTAGATTGTGTCTACTAGATTGTGTCTACTAGATGGTGTCTACTAGATTGCGTCTACTAGATTGTGTCTACTAGATTGTGTCTACTAGATTGTGTCTACTAGATTGTGTCTACTAGATCGTGTCTACTAGATTGTGTCTACTAGATGGTGTCTACTAGATTGTGTCCCTGTGTACTAAGATCTAAACCTTGTCGTAAAATAAAATAAAATCTCACTCAACAAACAAATTTAAACAATACTTTCTTTACAATTCTAACATTTTATGAATTACAGAGGTCAATTACAGAGGTCAATTACAAAGGACATTAACACTGGTCAATTAAAAAAGTCAATTTCAGAGAGATTTTACAGAATCTATATATATATACTCTCTATACTTTGCTTGTACGTTTGGATGTGTGCCCTAAAACCCTTTAGTAGATTTTTTCTACAAGACTCGATACCTTCATTTCTCAAATTCTATATTAAAACACTTCTTTTCTTACACAAATTAATAAAACACAGTATTATACTATTAAATGCATTTTATACTAAATTTTATATTTTGTTTTGTAATATTAAGACGTTTTCCTACAAAATACAGTCTCTTTCTAGTTTTTAAATTTTTCCCAAATGAAAAAATAAATAAAGTATTTATGAAAAAGTAAAAACAAAAACAAACTTTTCTCTGAAATGTGAATTGGGTAGCATTGATAATTCACGATTCTAAAATTAAATTCAAAAGAATTTCAACTGAACAGATTTAGTGCTAATATACGAATTCTGTAAAGTTGTCTCAAAAAAAGTGAAAGTGTTCACTGCAACGTCCTTGTGCACATCTTGAAAATTTTTAAGCGCAAAGGGTTTACTTATGTGGACACACTTTAGTTGAGACACCTTAGTAGGTGCATTAAAGTGGCCTCACTAAAGTGAACAACCAAGTGGTCATAACTCATACTAAAGTGGTTTGTTTGCCCTTAAAAAAAAAAGACTTAAATGACGACCTTAAAATCTTAAATTCTAAAACTCTGAAAGATTAAGTAAGGAAATCTAAACTGAATCTTCATATTTTGGACTTTTTCGTATTTAATTGTTTCCTCAATGTGCAATATTCAAGAAGATATCATGCATTTATTTTTCTAATGACTTTAAGCATTCGTTAATCACTCCTGTATGCGGAATCCATTAGCGCCTGATCCAATCAGGATTCAGTCATGTGTTTGTTGTCTATTCTGAACTATAGAAATAATTTGGCGGCGACGTCTATATTTCTATCTATCTCATTATCCAATTAGAGTTATGAATCCTTCAATCGGCGCTATCAGTAAATGGAAATANTAAATTAATTAAAAATTATTTTTATTTCGATGACCAACTAGCTATGCATAAATATTTGAACAAATCTTTTTTTAATGTTTTTTTACACTTTTATTTGGCTTATTTCAACAATACTAAACCTTCAGTGGATTCAAATATTGAAATTTCTAGTAAATAACTTTAATGTATCTTGCTGGCTGAGTTAACGAGGCAATAAACGTGAATAAAAGCAAGATATCAATTGAGTTCTCTAGAAGCAGTCATCCATGAAATATACTCATCCAACTTCGAGAAACTTTTTTAAGGGATCTTCGACTCCCGGTACCCTTTATACTACAATCTGCATAAGTTTTGCATTTTGGATTTCCGTCAGAGAAAAAATGCGTATGGATAGCGTTGTGAATCCTTTATAGCATTCCTAAATCAAAAGAACACTAAGATACAATTTAAACATACTTTAAAACCCTAAAAAACGTTTCTTTTTAATATTTGAAAAATAGTTTAGAGAACCTCTACTCAGCTTTCGTGTATAGAATGTCTTTAATCGAGTTCTTTGTAAAGGTGTTTTTGTGGCAAACTCAAATTATCTAATCCCTACATCTTTTCAACCCGATGGCGTCAACCTTCGATATTTAAAACTATTTGATTTAACA